>NC_026745.1:1187500-1205000 GCF_000149245.1 Cryptococcus neoformans H99
TCCTTCATCATCACCAAGCCTCGTCCACTGCTTCTTTGAAACTTTCAGAAATTTCGCATTGTCGTTCCGCCCTACACTACTACCTTCCACTACATATATGAGTAGCTGCCACAGCGTAACATTACATAATCCCGACAAAACGCCGCATCCGCTTACACCAGCTGGATCGCCTCGTCTCGTTTACTCGTCGTTCATTACTTATTTTCTCTTTTTCGTCTGCATCTTCTCAGCTTTTCATGAGCTCTCTGCCGTATAGTGTAATATAATACATATTGTGAGTGATCCATCTTTTTGCCTCATTCTTCAACTGCGCATGAGCGCCGGGCAAATGATTATGAACAAGAATCGCTACTCGCGAGTTACGCTTTACGGAGCGGGAGACGACTAAATCTATCTATACCCAAATTGTGAGCTTCTTATTACGTGATGGGAGATGAACGTAGCTAAATTCTTCTGTAGTATGATGCCCTTTTCACACTCTGCTTCATAGACGTTGTATTACTGAATGATACTGACGCGACAATGTTGGCAGCATATTCACGTCTCCGTTGACGTCCCTCGCCAATTTAACGGTAAGTCTTCCAATTGGTTTGCATTGGTGTTTCGGATTTTTCCTTGCCTATGATTTTACAAAAAATCATGACAAGCATATGTAGGACCCATTGGGACTGACTGCAACATTTTCCAATTTCTGTATGAGGCTTCTGGATTGCTCTTGAATACCGTGTTCAACTATCGTGACTTCGGCATAGCTGACACTGAATGTGATAGCTATCCACGATGCCTCCTCAACCGTCGCACCATGGGGCCACTCGATATGGCTCGCTTGCGACTCATTCGGGTGGATTACGAGGTGGAAAGCAGCCCACAAAGCTAGAGATAGAGTATGTAAGGAATTTATATACAGCCATGCATAGTGTAGTTGACGCACGTGCTGCAGATCACTTGCCTCCATGGACAAGCCCTCTTACTATGATCCTCCTAGCTCTCCTTCATCGTCTTGTTCTGCTTCCCCTCCGCCTCCGAGTATGTTGTCCAACTCCGGTAATAAACTTGTTTCAGGCGCCCAGTTCATGCGACGAGGCAAAATATACCCGTGGGGTCCCTCATTCGAGGTTGCAAAGACTAATCAACACGCCCGCAAGCGCCTCAAGTATTGCTTAGAGCAGTTCATGCCACCCGCTGCCGCCGAAATAAACGCTGATATTCCCGCGAATATATCTGGTGCAGAGGAAAGACGTCGAGAGAAGAAGAGAAAAAGGGAAGAGGAACAGGATTACATTTTGCCCCACCTTCGGAGTCCTTCACCGCCTATGTCGACAGCCAAACTCGCCAGTCTTCTTGCGCTTCCACAATCCTACACTGACTTGTTGTTGAATCCCGCTATGAGACACTCCTTGGGTAACGACAACATGGAACAAGGACTGCAAAGGACAGCAGGAGAGTTGTTGGAAGGAGAGAAGCCCCTATTACAGGCCCTTGGGAGATTAAGGGACGTTGTAAGGGTACTGGAACGTGACGTTCCAGTGGCCAAACCCAATGCCCGGTCGGACAGAGACCTTCTGCCTTCATCAACATCCAATGGAAATGACAATCTTAGTCAGTCCTACCCCCACCTTATTCCTCCTCTTCCTCATATCTCCGACACCGATAACCTTTGGCGGGTAACCCAAGAGCTCCTCTCTCAGCCGGGACAGGCGCAATCTGTACCTGTTCCTACTCTGACGTATAGCGCTACTCCTCCTGGGGCTGCTGCATCTTCTCTTAATTCCACCACGGAGCGGGAACCCGTTCCCACCCCTCTCCAGCGCCTGTTCACTTGCCCATCAGGCATTACACTTCACGCGGTCCCGAATGCCTCTCATCCTGGCTACGCCTATCCTCAAGGCCACTCGCTTCACCCTCAAACTGTGAAGTACAATCTTGACCTTAAGAATCAATGTCGCGCTGTCGACGATGCATGGGAGAGGATCTCTGAGCTGCTGGCGGACTGCAATGAGTACAGAGAACGGTTAGAAGAGGCGAGAGATCGGGTGGCTGATGTCGCGAGGGTCAGGAAGAGGGTTTGGAGAACCATTAAGGAACGAGCTGGATGGGAGTTGGAAAGGGAATCAAAATCGTAGTTGTATAAACAAATATCTGGACGACAATTGCTCATTGTATCAAGCAGATAATGTGAATTGTACAAAAATAATGCATACATTGTTGTGTTGGTATCAGTGAATACGTTAAAATCCTAGACATGCGTGTCAATGACACATTACCGCAACCCGTTGGAAGGTCCACTTACCATATTTGGTACCTGCGGCACGCATTCCTTTCTTGTTTGCTGCGATTCTCTCTTCCAACTCCTCCCGCTGAGAGTAAGCTGTATTGAGCAGTGACGTAAGTTGGTGTCGCTGGGAGGCAAGGCCCTTGACTTGGCCCTTTGGCTGTGGAAACATCAGCGCTGGGTAAAACACTCGATATCGACCAGCTTTTACCTGATAGACAAACTCTTCTCCGGGAAGCTTCGGCTTCTTCATCAGCGCTCTCCTTTCTTCCTCTGCTCGGGCCTCTGCCAAACCCTTGTTCGCATCGATATCCAACACTTGGCCTTGGAACTGCCCCTTCTCGAAAGCATCCCAATGTCTGCCCACCCGTCCATCATCAGCATCTTGTTTATCCGACACTGGAGCAGATGGACGGAAGAAGGAATGATAGTAATCAGGATCGTATGCCCGCCATTCTCCGGAAGGAAGCTGATAGTACCCCGGATATGGGTCGTTGGTTGTAGGTTCGGGGGGAATAAAATCAGGCGCGACGGGTGCAGAGGAAATGGATGGCGGCTTGAGGGAAGGAGTGGCGATCGTCGGTTTGGGCAGTGGTGCTGAGGCCGTTTCTTGTTTCAAGAGAATCAATATTGTCCTTATGTTATGTAAGAGACGCAGCTTACTCAGTCCAAACACATCAATAACCTCTTCCTTACTTTCCACCTTTTGCTGTTTACGAGCGAGGGACGCAGGTAACATATCGCGCACTTTAGGGACATTGTCCTCATCATCGCTATTTTCATCAATAGCTTTTGGTGGAGCAGGCAATTGTGGTCGACCCATAGATTTGTTCACAGTCAAACCTGTTCCCTTAGTAGCCGAAGTTGATGATTGAGGCAACTTGCGTTTAGGAGGCGGGAGCATGCCCAGTAAAGAAGATGTACCCTTTCCACCTTTGGGTAACTTTGCCCTTTTTGTTTCTCTTTCATCTCCGCTCACTCCATGATTATCCCCAATGTTCTTTTCGTCTTCAGAACCATTGCTTGCTTTAGGCAAATCCAAAGTAATCTTTATCGGCTTCTTCTTCTTAGGATGCGGGACTCTTGAAGATGAAGAAGCAGCAGATATGGGAGCTGGCTTGGGTGGCGGAGCGATAGGAGCTTCAGACTCTGAGTCTGAGCCAGAGTCGGAGCCATAGTTCGCGAGCAGCATTTCACTTGATACGATTATGTCTGTGTTGGATAGAAGATAAATGATAGTAGAAAAAGAAGAGTCTTAAGCTTTTTGGAATGAACAACAAAGAGTCGATTTTGATGGAACTAAGGCTCGAACTGAAATCGATGACGGCAACGGAAATGGGAGCTTTTGGTTGCGCGCGGAGATCGGGACACTTGTATTTCTTGGAATAGTGTCCGAGTTGCATATTCACGAGCGAAGAGATTGTACGTGAATGGACAGTTCAATCTGGCCCATGTGATAATAGATATGTCCAGACGTTGAGATGCCTTGCATTTCAAGATAGTAATAGGGGGAAAATTTCATAGAAAAATTAGGTCGAAAAATGTACCGGCTTCTGTATAATATACATAAAATAGAAGGAGTGACTCAGTACTCAGATAACATATACCAGAATTAGTGATCCGCAAGATTGAAGGCTTTTGAGAAAACAAAAGTCAGGAAAAAAGAAGAAAAAAGAACACTACTGTTCTAATATTCACATCTCTATATATTAGCAGCTGAGATTATCCCCTGACGTTCTCAACATCTAACGAGCATAAGCCCGCGGACTATCCTAATGAACGGTGCCCTTAAGCTGGAGCTGGTGTACCCTGCGCGGACAGCGGTTGCTGCTGCACCTCCTGAGTTGGAGTCTGGAGCCCTGAAGTCCGCGATTGCTGGTGGGACGGCTGAGGCTGAGATTGCTGTTGCTGCTGAACCTGAGATACTGTCTGAACATGCGCGGCAGGCTGGATCTGTTGCTGGGGCTGACTTTGAGGTTGTTGCTGCATCTGCTGTGGTTGCTGGGTCACTTGGCTCTGCAGCTGAGGTTGGGCGACTGTCTGAGTTTGAGGCTGGGGGGTCTGGGCTTGCGATGTCGTACCGGAGGTAGGAGGTTGTGCTTGCGCGTGGTGCGGATGAGCAGCGAAAGGTCCCGGAGGGTACGGGATGCTATATGTGGGGTAGGCATGAGGATGGTAATGTGCATTTCCTGCTCGGGCAATCTCAAGTTCGCGTCGGAGATGCTCAATTTCTCGGTGCATTTCGACTTGCTGAGATTTGGTGTGCTTTATATGTTCGATAGCTATATCCAGATTAGACTCCAGTAAGGTCCAATCGCAAATCATGTATGCGTACCCTTGGTCAAGATCTCCCATTTACTAGCTTTCATCCCCCGATCAGCGGGCAACTCCTCCCGAAGTTCATCGAACAGATCCTTCATCTCTTTTCTCCTCTTCCTCTCTGCAAGCTTGTGTGAAACTCGCAGTTCCGGGGAGCGTGAGAATGAGGCATTGTTCTCCTTCTTTGTGGCCTGGCCCAACTCTGACGTACTACTTGGGCCTGTGTGCGATGACGGTACAGTCAACATACCTGAGGCAGAATGTTGTTGCGCGGTCTCATCGACCTGGATAGGAGCATGGTCTCCTTGCGAAGTTTCTTGTGAGACGCCGGCCGTCGCAGAAGCAAGGGTCTCGTCAGGAAATCTCAACTCGGGAGTAAGGCCGTCGTCGACATTGACTTGTGTTGTGGAATGAGTAGCGGACGGCGATCTGAGAGCGAGAAGAGGATCAATCCCATTCTGTTGCTGAGATTGCTGGTGATTAGGAGACTGCATAGCATTGGCAGGATGCGTAGGGATAGGGCTGGTAGAGTTACTCTCTGTGGCTTGGTTCCACCCTCCGGTGAACATTGGGAAGACGGTAAAGCGTTGGTTGGTAATGCCAGCAAAGTCGATGCCATTCTCTTGGTCAAAAGATCCGGATCCTGAGATCTTTGCCTTCTTAGGGGCCCTCTCTGCGACGACTAGGGCAGACTCTTCAGCTGCTTGCTCCATATGTACATCCGAGTTGGTGTGTCTTTCCTCTGCCATAGTGGTGGGTGTAAGGACGACTTCGGCGCCGCTGTTTGAAGAAGGAGATGAAGGGCGGGTAAGAGTGGATGTATGGAGGGGGGACATGGTGAGGGGATGGGGACAGGGGGAAGTGGAGGAACCAAACAGTGAGTCGTACAGATTAACGAGACGAAAGAAAACAATCGTGCGTACATCGTGTAAACCACGCGAGAAGGGTCAAATCCGCATGGCAATCACGCGGAAACACACTTCACTCAATCAGCCAATCACGTCCTTCCATTCCCACACGTGTGGCAAACCTTGCTAGACACTGGCTCTGCAACGAATGTGCATACAGTGGTCTCACGAGCCTTATAAGTCATTAACGCACCCACGCTGCTTGCAATGTTCATTCATGTGCATATCTATAGGACAAATAGTCGTCCATCCCATCCCATCCCAACCACAGTCTTCTATTTTAGAGTTCTTCTTTGACTTTCATCTCATCTGTTGGGCTACCTGGTACGTCCGGCCAGCAGAGAGCTGGACTGGTGACCTTGAATCTATACTCGCATTTTTCGGGTTCAGAAACCGAAATAAGGGCGTTGGAGGTACCGCAGGAGAGATCGACGGTGACACTTCGATTAGGACCGTTCCAGCACTTGGCGCCGTTTTTGTACAGTTGTTGTGAGTAGTAGCCGAAAGAGCCTTGGTCAGCAGCAGTGTTCCATTGATTGAAAGATCTACCTGTGGCTTTAGTTGCAGTCATTACCGTACGAAATTCCACATACCCAAGATTGTTGGAAGACTTGTCCTTGTTACTTTTTTGAGTAGCCTTTCCGAAGAAGCAGAGTTCGTAGGTATAGCTGGCACAACGTCATGAGCACAGCATGATCAATCAACATACTTTACTCACTCTCCCACGACTTTGTCAACGCAGGTTCGATCAAGCTTCTTCCATTCACCTTCCGGGCCGTAGTGGAATTCCATGTTCTTAATTGTATCCTCGGTGTCACGGATTGCGCCATTTAACTTGACAAGCTCATTGTTGAGCAGCCTGTGTTTCTCCCGTGCAGCGGCAACCTCTGCCGGAATCATTAGCTTTACACCCTTAACCTGCTAAAAACACTTACGGGGGCCGTCTCCGCTGGATGTTTTAGCCTTGGATCGACCGGCGAGGCCGAAACGAATCATCCAATCGATGGCGACATCTCTGACATGTTCCCAAGAGCCATAAAGGGAGTCGGGGATGTACTCGTCAAGTTTCCACACTATAATCAGTCAGCACTAGCTTAAACAACGCTTCGGAACTCACAGAGGCTAGTCCCATCATCTTCCTCATCCTCTTCCTCTCCATCTGTTGTGTCGGAAAGCAGCAAGGCCTCCAAATCCTCCTTTTCCAGTGCCTCGAGCTCTTCCTCAGTGATTTCTTCCTCTTTATCGTCCTCTTCGTTCTCTTCTTTTTTCACTTCCATCTCCCCTTCACTCTCTCCTTCTCGGTACTTGATCCCAGTTAGTTCCTCATATCCCACAACGGCAGCCTTGACGGCCATATCTTGGTAGTTGGGGTTGTATCCCTTAGCCATTTCACGAAGGAGTGAATGGAGGGATTCGATTTCGGCCTCGAGACTGCTTGTCTTCGATCGAAGGCGGGCGAGAGCGAGGCGATGTGACAGGAGGGATATATATACAGCTACAAAAAGTCATTGAGATCTGAGAAATATATTGGTGAAATTTGACGTACGTGATTGTTTTTTTCGCTCAAGATCCTCCTGGCTGCGAGTTTCGGTCTTGTCGAGAATCGCTGATGTAAATCAGCACCTTCAATTCAACCAGCAGTGGGCCATCCAATTAAATTTACCCTTTGCTTTGGCAACCTCTTCCTCTTTGGCTGTAAGCTCCTGCCTCTTTCTTACAAGGTCTTCTTCCAGCCTTTTCTTTTCACCTTGAGCCCATCTGATGTATGTTCCTCGGATTTTTGCACCCTGTAACCGCTGTCAACTGAGGAAATAATGAACACAGAAAATCACTTACTGTTTTTCTGACTTTTTCAGAAGCCTCTTTGGCGGCCCTCCATTCCCTACCAATAGCTTCGCAGTTGTTGGGGCAAGCTCCGGTGGCCCATTCATCTGAACCATCGCAACACTCGGGCTCTGTATAATATCAGCTACATCTGGAGCTCTTTGGCAATGAACAGTGTTACTTACCACATAAACCATCATTGACTCTACTCTTCCTTACCGAGCCAGGAATGTGTCCTTCATTCTTGCACCAGAACAAACCGTTGCTGCAGGCTGCAGTTCCTGGTTCATCTGAACCATCTGGACAGTCACAATAATCGTCGTTGATGGCCGAAAAGGGGATAGTCTTCGAGCTATCAAGGCAATGGAAAAGGCCTGATTTGGTAGGCTCATACTTGTCATATACTTTGGACTAGTAATTCAGCATTCACAATGAAAGTCATAGATTGGAAGTGCGCATGAACTTACGCCCAGGGTTTAATCCTCGGATCTGAGATGGGACGATTACCTTTTGCTCTTCCTGAGCAGCAAATGTCACAAGAGTAAACAGCAAAAGAGAGGAAAGCAAGGTAATAAATATGGTCGAGTCCTTCATGTTGAATCGCCTCGTTTATTGCTTGTCTACTTAAGAGTAATTGGACTTTTGTGGGCCGTTTTGAGGACTCGCACCACTGTCTTCTTCGTTTGCTTTGTGAAGATGGAATTCAGAGGACAAGACGTGTCATCGAACCACATATGCCGACGTCACGAAAACTGTTGCGGACAAAGCCGTTCCCAGTAGAGTGTGGACCAGATAAGCCACCAGGCCCAGCTCAACTTCGCCGGACTCTTAGTTACAAACAGAACGCTTTTTATTAGCGGACATTCATATGAAGAATTTTGGGCTCCCAGCTGTGCGCCCACGATTCCCACCGTCTCTCAAGGACAATCAAGCGATATGATAGAATTCAGAGTAGCCACTGCAAGGCTGTTAAGGATGGGGAAAAGAAAAAGTCTTATCGTCCCGAAGCTGTTGTGGGGCCCTCATTCAGCTCGTTTTTGTTTGGCGGCGAAAAAGAAGAACTGCTGCTATTTGCTATTTACTTAAAATATGTCCTCTTCTTACTTACAAATATAATTAATCGATTGATGACGGTCATATCCGCATTTCCGAAGAGCGCGCATAAATAATAATAGAGAGGCCGCCGGCTTAGGGGCCCTTCTGCAGTTCTGCATGCATTTGCGGGCTCTTATGGTCTTGAGAAAGGCCAGGGTTGGAAAGAAGAGTAGTTGAGAAGCGCGCATGCATATAATGATAGTGGAAAATGAGATACTCGGCAAAGCTGAAGTGTATCTATGGGGCCCGACGTACAAACCTCGAGTCATCGGGAATTCGGTAGTCAGAAGTGCCGGCGTCCAATCAAAGCTCCTTTTTCACTCATCCGTCAAAATATCAGTCAAGACTCTTTTCTTCGATTCACCTTGGCTTTACAATCCGCATTTCTACACATCTCATCCCCAATGGCCATAATAGCCCCCATATCACGTTTAGTAACGTCCCGAACTCTCACAACTACCTCTCGCAGCTCCTCAAGAGCTCTACTTTGCCGGCCTACAGCTCTACGAATACGGACCTTTTCGTCTGAAGCCAAATTCGACCCGGAGAGCGTTGAACGGGCACAGGATGAAGTGGATGTCTGCATCGTTGGCGGTGGTCCTGCCGGCCTAAGTGCTGCTATTAGACTGAAGCAGCTTGAGCAAGAACGAGGTGGCGATGAGCTCAGAGTCGTCGTGCTTGAGAAAGGTGGTGAAGTCGGTAAGTCCTATACGTCACATGACCTGCGATGTATACTTTTCAGATAGTTTAGCCGAACATTAACGTAACTCTTTCTATCATACAGGCGCGCATATCCTTTCTGGTGCGGTGATTGAACCAAGAGCCCTCAATGAACTTATACCCGATTGGAAAGAATTGGGAGCACCCCTCAACCAACCTGCCCTTTCTGACTCTATGCGATTCTTGACCTCCAATTCATCCTTCCCTCTGCCCCATCCTCCTCAAATGAACAACAAAGGCAATTATATTGTGTCACTTTCTCGATTCACTGCTTGGTTGGGGGAGCAAGCTGAGGCACTTGGCGTTGAGGTATATCCTGGATTCGCTGGTGCCAAGGTGTTGTACACAGAGGACGGCAAGGGCATCAAGGGTGTTATTACCGGTGATGTTGGACTAGATAAGGATGGAAACCCCAAAGATAATTACGAGCCTGGTATGGAGTTCCATGCCAAGGTGACCCTCATTGCCGAAGGTGCCCACGGTTCATTGTCCAAGGAATTGCAGAAAAAATTCAATCTTCGAGAAGGTAAAGACCCACAAACCTACGGCCTGGGCATCAAGGAGGTGTGGAAGGTCAAGGACGAAGTTTATGAGCCTGGAAAAGTCGTTCATACTCTTGGATGGCCTTTAGATTACAAGACTTATGGTGGTAGTTGGATGTACCACATGGAGGACAACATGGTCAGCATAGGCCTGGTTGTTGGTCTTGACTACCAAAACCCCTACCTTTCTCCTTATAAGGAGTTCCAAGTGAGTGATTATTCTCGCTTTAAATTGAGTGTAAAGACTAATAACGGCACTAGCGAATGAAGCACCACCCTTTCTTTGCCAACATCCTCAAAGATGGTCAATGTATTGCCTACGGTGCTCGAGCTCTGAATGAGGGAGGCTTCCAGTCCATACCGAAATTGCACTTCCCTGGTGGTGCTTTGATCGGATGTTCTGCAGGTTTCCTCAACGTCCCCAAGGTCAGTAATTAATACCGTTTGTCAAGATTATGGGCTAATGGACATGTAGATCAAAGGTACCCATAACGCCATGAAGTCGGGTATGCTTGCCGCCGAGTCAGCTTTTGCTGCTATCACCTCTACCGAATCTAGCGAAGAAACTTCTCTTGACACTAATCCCGCTGACTTGTCTAATTACGCGACCGCCATTGAGAAATCTTGGGTCTGGTCCGAACTCAAGGAGGTCAGAAATCTCAGGCCGTCATTCCACAACCCTCTCGGTCTTTGGGGTGGTATGGCCTACTCTGGCTTGGACAGTTTGGTCTTGAAGGGACGCGTGCCATGGACATTCAGGAACTCTGTGGAGGACTATGAAGCGACCAAGAAGGCCAGGTGAATTTGCCCATCCTGTTATATTAGTAAGATTGGCATCTGCTAACGGACGGCTGAAGTGAGGAAAAGCCTATCGATTATCCTCAGCCTGATGGCAAGCTCTCTTTTGACATTCTTACCTCTGTTTCTTTGACGGGTACCAACCACGCTGAGAATCAACCCGTGCATCTGAGGTTACCTAAGGTTGAAGGTGCCAGGGCTTCGCACACCAAGATCAATGTTGAGGGTAAGCACAAAACTGAACATATACATGAAGAGGAAAGGTAACCAGTCATTGTAGATTACGCTGGTCTTTTGGGCAGGGTCTGCCCCGCGGCAGTTTACGAGTATGCGGATGCGGAAGGTGGCGAAGTAGACGCGGTTGGCAAGAAGTTCGTGATCAACTCACAAAACTGCATACACGTGAGTACTCCTCATATGATGTCTGAAACCAAACTGACGTAGGCGTCCAGTGTAAGACATGTTCTATTAAGACCCCTACACAAGACATCACCTGGGATGTTCCCGAAGGCGGTGGCGGTCCCAAGTATTGTGGGTCGACTGTTCATTTCTGGATGAAGGAATGCCTCTGCTGACATCGTTTTCAGCTATCACATGATTAATCACTCATTGGTTTCGGATTCAACTCATTATTGTATTGTGTACAGCATCAATTTGATAGGGGCCATGCAAGTGACAGAAGACATCAAATCTAATAAAAGATAATACAAGGATCCGATCATATGTTGCCCAAACCTAGCCATTATCTACTGCACTTCGAGATGGCTCATAATTCTGCGGCCTTTGGCTGATACATAGAACAACTCTTAAGGACTCGTAGAAATTTGGAATCACCTCGGATCAATGACTGCTAAGGCAATATTCCTTTCATCAAGATTGGCAGTCATGAAGTAATTGGCAGGATCCGCTGATTACTTATCTTGCATCTTGCTCCCGTACTCTTCCAGCAGGTAAGTGTTTCAAGACATTTACACGCGTAATATAATATATCATAATATAATCAACCATTTATCAGTCTTAAATGTTATTGTTTGTCGATTGATTGACATTCGACTTTCAAAATCCGAGCTTCTACCTTCTGCTATGCGACGATTATATAACATAAGAAGCCGTCGAAGATCATTCAGCACAGCGTACCTGACTGAACGTGCTGAACATCGCCTCTTCGTTCGGTTTGTTATTCAAGCAAAGGTGGTTGTATCGTACAGCAAATTCACCTCTTGGTGGGCAGGAGGCAGGACAATGCAGTGAAATGAGAAGATGTTCAGTAGCTTTGCTTCCTATAAAATAACCTTTTTGTTGAATACAAACGGTGCGCAGCGATTGGAAACCGGTACATCTGTGTGCTTGTGTTGTTGTTCCCGCTTCCATCTGCCCATGCATATAAATCGAGGATCATTCCATCGGAAGATCCTTTCTGCCGTTCAACTCCATTGCCGCTCATCAACGAAGTGGGTCAACCCAGCTAGGAGGACCTTTGATAAAGGAACTTTTGCGACAAACTCTATCATCCTTTGTTGCATATCCAAATTCCGACACATTTGACAGCCACGAGACTAGGGGGAAATAGCTGACACTCAGCTCTAAGCGTTGTAATAAAAGGAATCTTGTCAGGGCCTGCAAAGAGGTAAGGAGGGACGGAAAGGGTGTGGGGCAGACGAGGATAAAGCAACTAGCACACTCCGGTATTCAGTTGATAATGGGAATGATCTACCTTTCATACGACTCTCTCTGTGATGATGTGCAGCTAATATAGCGTGAGCTGGTAAGCTCGACCTTCTACTTATATAGTTCATCAACTATTCAAAACTTCACCTCCCAATACCATATTAAAAACCCACAAAGCGGAGACTCAAAATTGATTTCTAAAAACAGGGAGGCTTGAAGCCCACAACAGAATAAAAAGAGTGATTTCCTCTTCCACAAAGCATACTCAAATTATCCCCAACTACCTTGAGTTCATTTGCTGTGAAGCGGAGCTTTTCAGACGAAGAGTCAAGACAGAAGCTCAAGGCCTCTAACCAGTTTGCCGTTCGACAGCTCTTACGGCCAAATATATTCCATTATATAATTGAGGAGTTCTAGCTTAATATCCAGTCACTCCGCTCTTTCACAACCAGATAACAAGATGATGTTTTCTTCTCCCAAGCCCATGGGGCATTTCTCGGTATCCCAGGTCAAAATGGCGACTACGTCACTAGCGGCCGCACAGATGGAGCTGTCAAGGTTAAAGAGAGCTCCAGTATCGGCGGAGGCATATCTAGACGTTTTAAACAGGTTTGTGGAAGTTTCGGCAAAATATAGATAGAAGAACTAACGAGCTGGTTGAGCAGACTACTAGAGCCATTGGCAGTAGTACAAGGGTTGATGGGGTTGAGAACATGGTTGAGCGAAGTACAATATTTCATGGGATTAATGAAGCAGCGTTCATTCTCGGGCAGAACTTTGTAAGCGGAAGGTATCTAGGCATCGGCCGCCATGACTTAAAGTGCTAACGGCGGGTATTATCTTAGGTCGCCACGAGAACGACAGGTCATTCAGTGGTATTCTATGAGATGGAGAGAGCTTCGAGGAGGTCCGTGCGATATGGGCCGACCAGAGGCACAGCTAGTGAGTTCTACCAGGGATAATGACCGCCATAAATGGGTTAACAATCTGAAACTGATGGTATTACGCACAGGTATTGATTTCTCTAGGAGAGCTTTGCATGTTCTAAAGCCTCTTACATCGCTGATCTCGAATGTCCCTGGGTCACCAACCCCACGACTTTCAATTTCTCTCATTAATCGACCTGCTGTGGCTTAGATGAGTTTGTCAGGCCCCAAAAACAGTTACTCGTTTGTTGTTGTATCCCTAGTTTGAATGTTAAATAAAAAAAAATCATCGGCCGTCCATTGTCGGTGTCATAATGTAGCACATACTCCCAGAACTGACAGGATGATACCAAAAGGTCATGCACATCCTGTTGTGGTTGATATCGCCCAACTAATTTCTTGTTACTGTGTAGGGGGAGAGGAACCTACGCTGGCGAGCGCCGTCAGTATCAATCATTCTCAGTCTGCGCGTTCCGTTTATAGAGTCGATAACACGGTCGCAGAATTGAGTCGCCTGCTGAACTCTGTACTCTGGATAATTATCCACGTACTTAAAAACAAATGAATCGGCCTTGAGAGGAAAACGACCACCGATGCAGTCCAGTTCGTTGTAGACCTGCAGTCAAGGGCGATAGACTCACAAATTGACCACGAAGATACCTAGTACCACAGTATGAATAGATACGATGCATTCCTGATAGGTGCTGCAGATAATGTTTAGCGATAGAAGAGAGCAAGTGACCATTAGCTCACACTGACTGCCATTACTAAATAGTGGTTATCTGGTCGCAGTGAGTGTGGATTAACCCCCAAGCAGCTAACAATGCCATCACTTGGATATGGATACCTTGCCTCTCAACGAAAGGGGGATGTAATCAAAAAAATCTTTGTCAGTAAGAGCTGATGGGCAATATACATCTCTGCGGGCTGATCAATTAGGACGCGCTTTCCTAATTTACGATCTTTTAGTGGGTCCCATATACCAATTCCAAGTGCAAACACTCATCGTCTGCTTTGATCTTACCAGAGACGGAGACCTCCCAAAAAGAAGCATTTTACACCGTTGCAATTTTGAGCGCCTCCTCAAGTTCCTGGTCGAATTTCCTCAATCTATTGACCGATCATGCCAGATTCCTCATGTACTTACCGTCATATGCTTCTGCGCACGTGTCTTATGCTTCGCCATACTTGTAGCTACGGCCCCGGATGGTCTGATTACTGTTGCTACAGGGCTCGTCCCACTTATGTATCCTGCTTGATCGGTATGGCTAACAGCGAGGTACCGATTATCTGGGCAGCGATCACTTCATGCCAGCGCAGAAGCGCTCTGTGCAGGAACGGTCACGCATAGAAGACTTAATGGTACGTTGAAGATGTGGATTAATGTAGCCAGGAAATACAAGGTATTGTAAACATAATGCAAAGATGGAACTCCATGTGCAAGCGCAATTACACGTAGATAACATTGGGTTGAGGAGATTGAATAAAATGACAAAAAGCTCGGTATAAATAATCCACCTCCACCATTCTCCCCCAGGCGGCTCTTCATCGCTATACACTGTAATACACTTGTAAACATTCTTCACATTCTTCAAATTCCTCACAATCTCCCCAATGCACCTCCTCAACCTCACCCTCTCTTCCCCGACAAATGTCTCGACGGCTGTCGTCGGCAGCTTTTCCGGGTCAAAGAGCCAGGAGATCCTGTGCGTCAGAGGAGGCACGAAGTTGGAGATTTTCAAGTTGAACGCTACGACTGGACAATGTAAGCAGATAATCTTCAGACCCATGGCTAAGCTGATGTGCATGTAGTGGATACTATTGTCTCTACAGAGGTATGGCTTGGGAATGTGGACGGCTGTGAAAACTTATGTTAACGATTGGTGATATTACAGGCGTTTGGAACGATTAGAAATATTGCAGGATTCAGATTAGCTGGTATGACAAAAGGTAAGCTGCCTTATGAAGTGTTAATAGACGTACGAATTCATGCTAACTATCCTGGCGTAAATCAGACTACATTTTGGCAACATCAGACTCCGGCAGATTATCAATCCTCGAGTTTGTCATCTCGCCCACACCGCATTTTGAAAGCATGTATCAGGAGGTTTTTGGGAAGAGTGGTAGCAGGTGAGTGAGGCTTTAACTGTACAGGTCTGGAGGGAATCGAAATGTGCTGGGGACGAACGAAAATGGAAAAATATCTGCGAGTAGATCAGACAGAAGGATGCTAAGTTGGAATATTCAGACGTATCGTCCCTGGCCAGTTCTTGGCCGTTGACCCCAAAGGTAGAAGCTGTCTTGTTGGATCGTGAGTAGTTTTACTTTATGTCGTTTATGCACGGCTAACACCTTTTTCTAGCTTGGAAAAGTAAGTGTAGAGACATTTTATAAAAAAAAATGCCATTAACCATGCAATTGCTGTTAGGACAAAGCTGGTGTATGTGTTGAACAGAAATACTGAGGGGAAACTCTACCCATCTTCTCCTCTTGAGGCCCATAAGAATCATACTCTCGTGACTCACGTAGTCGGCGTTGACCAGGTGAGTTTTGGTCGGGGTATGCGAAAATCCAAAAAAAACTAAAACTATCTAGGGATATGACAACCCTTTGTATGCTGCTTTAGAAATTGATTATTCTGAATCGGATCAAGACCCTACCGGAGAGGCATATGAAAATACCCAGAAGGTAAATTAAACTTAAAAGCCGTCGAAGGTAATATTAATCTATACGCATAGCACTTGACGTTCTACGAGTTGGATCTTGGACTGAACCACGTTGTGCGAAAATGGAGTGAACCCACAGACAGACGGGCAAATCTCCTGGTACAAGGTGAGACGATACCTGTTTGGCTGAGCATTGGCGTTGCTGATAGCCCTCAAAGTTCCCGGCGGCCAAAGTGCCAACTCTGACAGATTTGAAGGCCCTTCAGGTGTTCTTGTCTGCACAGAGGACCACATCATCTGGAAGCACATGGATGTGGAGGCCCACAGAATACCTATCCCTAGACGGCGAAACCCTCTTGTGCAAAGAGGTGACAAGAGTCGAGGTTTAATCATCGTTTCGGCGGTCATGCACAAAATCAAGGTACACTTCTTTGGAGCCTAAATGAAAAAAAGTTGGGACTGACAAAGAATAGGGTGCCTTTTTCTTCTTGCTCCAATCTGAAGATGGCGACCTGTACAAGGTCTGGATTGAGCATAACGGTGAAGACGTTGTTGCACTCAAGATCAAGTACTTTGACACCGTCCCTGTGGCAAACAGTCTTTGTATCTTGAAGAGGGGTTACATCTACGTGGCCAGCGAGTTCAGTGACCAGTAAGTGCATCCTTAAGATATATCGAATTATTCTGACGATGCCACAGGAATTTGTACCAATTCCAAAGTCTTGCGGAAGATGACGGCGAGCAAGAGTGGTCATCTACCGATTACCCAGAGAATGGTAACATTGATGGACCACTTCCCTTTGCCTTCTTTGACCCGCAACCTCTTCGTAATCTTCTCCTTGTTGATACTGTTCCCTCTTTGGACCCCATAACCGATGCTCATGTCGTCAACCTTCTCGGCGCCAGTTCCGACACTCCCCAAATATACGCAGCTTGTGGCCGAGGTGCCAGAAGTACTTTTAGGACGTTGAAGCACGGATTGGATGTTGCGGAGATGGTTAGCTCTCCATTGCCTGGTGTGCCTACTAATGTCTGGACATTGAAACTGACAGAAGATGGTAAGTTGGCCTACAAAAAGTAGTCATGGCATACTGACATCAATCCAGATGAATACGATTCCTATATAGTCCTGTCTTTCCCCAACGGTACTTTAGTTCTTTCTATCGGTGAAACGATTGAAGAAGTCAACGACACTGGGTTCCTTTCTTCAGGCCCTACTCTTGCTGTTCAACAACTCGGTAATGCCGGTCTTCTACAAGTTCACCCGTATGGTCTCCGACACATCCGAGCCGCGGATCGAGTAGATGAATGGCCTGCTCCTCCCGGACAAACCATTGTTGCTGCTACCACCAACCAGCGGCAGGTCGTCATTGCGTTGAGCACGGCCGAGTTGGTTTACTTTGAGCTTGACCCTGAAGGAAGCTTGAGCGAGTACCAAGAGAAGAAGGCGCTGCCCGGTAATGCCACTTGTGTGACTATTGCTGAGGTGCCTGAGGGGAGGAGAAGGACACCATTCTTAGCCGTTGGTTGCGACAATCAAACAGTGTCCATCATCTCTTTGGAACCCGATAGCACTCTAGATACTTTGAGTCTTCAGGTAGGTCTGGTCAGATAATCTCATAGGCATGGCTGAACTTTTATACTCAGGCCCTTACCGCTCCGCCCACTTCGATCTGTCTCGCGGAGATCTTTGACACCAGTATTGACAAGAACCGTGCTACTATGTTCTTGAACATCGGTCTCATGAACGGCGTTCTTCTCC
>NC_026745.1:1207500-1332500 GCF_000149245.1 Cryptococcus neoformans H99
CTATCTACAATAATACCGGAACTGGCCCTATTACCTGGATATAATCGGCGATGTGGAGGCGCATATGATGAATCTGTGACGAATAAAGCGGGGGATCGGTTGGGTCATTTTATTCGTACATCAACGCCCCGCTTCGTGTTGTTTGCCGTTGCTGACTGGCCTCCATGTTGGTGAAGCAATTAGGTCTTAAACTGGACTCAGCGGATTCGCACCAAGGATGAGTACGTCCAAGAGATAATTCTGTTCAGATCTGGACACAAGAAAACAAATAGACCAGCTAAAAAAAATAAAAAGAACAAAAAAATATTGACGAGAGTGGGATTCGAACCCACGCCCCGGAGGACTGCCGGGCTTTCAGTGTTTAACAACACCTTAAGACAGCTGTTTAGACCACTCACACATCTCGCCATTAAAATGTAAACTTGCCATGTCTATCTCATAATCAGCAGCGACATCACTTCCTACCCTTATGAAACTTGATCGTTATGCAAAAAAGATGAGGTAATATGTAGCAAGGAAAGGATACTCAAGGGAAATAGGACGATATCAAGGCCTGGTGTCGGTAGTCACCATAACCGGTGATGCAAGGGAAAAGAAAAACATTGGAAAATGGTCTAAAGTTCCTTATTATTGGCGAGAGTTTGTGGAAGTGAGAACGCCAGGAAGAAAAGAGAGGGAAATAAGATGCTTTAGAGGAAGAGTTGTATGCACATGGTCTGCATGTTTGCAATTACGAAAACGCGCGAGCTGACACTTTTAAAAGATATTCTCAGAAGAATCCCTCCTATTATTATCGAACGAAGAACAATGAGCATATTTCGTTCGTCACAAGAATTTAATCATAAACAGCAGGCGTTTCGAGCTTCGGAGAGTAACAGGAGGAACAAATCAACACAATTACCACAACGGTATTGTACATTCCATGACAGCGAGCTAGTCTACAATCTTCTTCACCATATCTTCCGTACCTTCGGAGGCAATCGCAGATCATGAGTTCAATTGCTGTGCTTCGGCCCTTAACTGTTCATGTCATGATAAGCAAAGTACTAAGGCCAAGGTCATTACCAGATTAAGAGACTCACCTCCTCACGGGTCTTAGGCTTCTCCAAACCCTCAGCAATCTCTTTATTTGGGATATAAGGTGGCTTGGCGTTGTAGGCGTTGGCAGACGCGCTTTGGAGACCACCGTGTTCCGCGGGTTCACCAGTCAAATCAGCAGGATTGTTAGTCTTGGCTGGGTGGGGAAGGATGTTGAATGCTAAAAGATGCAAGGGACATTTGTCAGTGGCAATGTCTTGACGGCGGGATCGAGCCATTGGGATCGGGCCAGTGGCGGCGGATGGGTCGTTGTTGAAGATGATACTATAGAGCGTTCGTTTGGACTCACTTTTTTCGCTGTTATTGTTGTTTCCTGACATATTGAATAAGTGCTTGTGTATGGACAAAGAGGAATCAGGTTGTTGTTCAGTCAGTAGGTTTTATAGATATTTTGTCGGTCACGGTCGTGAATTTGTGCGTGGCGGGAATGAAGTGATTCGAAGGAAGACATACGTCATAGGGATTGAAGCAACCTTCGGCCATCATCATCATCATGTTCTTTTTCCTTTTTTTGTCGCGCCTTATAATAGTAGTACTTGGGCACTCACTTAAATCCTCGGCGAAGTCCGCTTCCCGGGCGCCGTCACTCGTCGTGGAAGATGGATTATAATTGTGGACTTAATAATTGTGGATAGCAGGCGTTGCAAGCAGGCTGCAATAGGTATCCGAAAGCTAACTGCATTCACAAAAATAGAACATCATGGAATCCTTAACAGACGAGATAGAAGCCGTCCTTTTTGTAGCTCGGGAAGTCATGGGTGAGTACGCTCGTCTCCTTGTGCTCAGAAAGTAGCCAAGGGCTGAGATATAGGCAGTCTACCAGATCCCCCCGCGAACGACCACAGCTGGGTATAAAGCTGCCGAATGGAATGTGGAGTCGTTCCTATGGAAGGGGCGGATGAGGGTGCTTGATGTTGGATCTCGGAGCGAAATCCGATTAGAGGTATGTCAACGAGATGACTTTGCCATAATGTGCCAAAGATGACGAAAGGGACGTAGGATTCCAACACTGGCGAGCTCTTCGCGCAAGTAAACTATGTCAGCCCTTGGAATCAGGTGGAACCCGTACTGGATTCTTCAAGGTACTTTGTGCTCAGAGTGGAAGGGGAGGGCGGGAAGAGGGCATATATTGGGATGGGCTTTGCCGAAAGGGGAGAATCATTTGATTTCCAAGTAAGTAATCTAATACGGCCAAGGCTATTCATGACTGACGACAGTATAGGTAGCATTACAATCAGTCACAAAACGATCCCAAAATATCTCTTCTTCTTCAAATCCATCTGAACAACCACAGCCAACCGCTCCTCCTAAGGACTACTCTCTCAAGGATGGGCAAACGTTCACCATCAAGATTCCAGGTAGAGAAGGGAAGAAGCCTTCACCCAGTCAAACTCCAAGTTCTGGTGGTGGTGGCGGCGGCGGCGGGCTCTTCTCTCTTCCTCCTCCTCCTCCGCCTGGGAGAAGGGGTTGATTCTTTACCATTGATATCCGTAAGACAGATGAGATGCTATGTAACAGTACATGTTTAGAATCCACTATGATCTATTGCCCGTGCACCGGTCCAGGCTTAGTCTTGCCTTTCTTCGCTGCCGCTTCCCCAGGAGCATGGATGTCCGCATCCGATGCTGAGTCGTCCTCGCGGCAAGGGGGCGGTATAGGGCTTTTGGTATCGATAGGTGGGTTGAGAATGGTGCCGACTTTAAAGTACTTGTCGCTCTTGGCGAAGAATGATTTCCAATGTTCAAGGGACTGCGATACATCAGAAGCTATTTTGAAAGCCTCGCATTTGACTTACGGCTAATTCCTCTTTGGACAAGCCTCGAGTGTCATGAGTGAGATGAGTTTCAAAACACCCTGTGGTGAATGCTCTCGAGGCATCACGACCGGCCCTGATCGAATCAACAGGAATGCAAGTGTCCAATGAAAGCCAGCACTCACATCATATTGTAGCTGCCGCCCTTACCATAGATCCTTCTATTGGCAGACACGTCGTAGACAATTCCATCGATCGCCAAGTAAACTGGTCTATCAGGAGAGCCATCGAACATGGCTAGTTGAAGAGGGGTGAACTCCATCATCTCCCGTCGCCATATATTAAGAGGTGTTTCGGCCCAAAAATTCCTCAGGTGAGGGAGGACGTACGGAGATAGATTAAAGGTGTAGGATTGAGTAAGGAATGAAGACAGGAGAGGAAGAAAGAGCAGAATGGGAAGGAAGGTCCAGAAACTTGACTTTGACTGTTGGCCCATTTGAGCAGCTCGTCTCTCCTGCCTTGCATGAACTTTCGCATCATGTTCTTTCTGCCGTCGTTGACTGGCCAGCAGAGCTCGATTCGCAGGCTTGTCCGTGACGAGATTACCATTGCTTCAGAGGTCATACGTGTCACTATTAGGAGAGGGTTAGAAGAAGGGCGAGAGTGGAGCTTACATGTCCTGTGTTTTGTCGTATACTGCTTCGTGGGGAGCTTGGCCTGGTTTTGAGCGCTGACGGACTGGGAGCTGTCGTCAGATGAGGGCAACGGGAGAAGGAAGTGCGTACTGCCTGGATACCAGTCCTGATCATTGGAGTAGACGTCTTCAATGCTGGGCATGTTGGCGTGCTGGGCATGCGGGTGGTGTGACATGAAGCGATACATGATCTTTCGACTCTTTCGAGACAAACAACACAACAACACATCCGACCTCTCGGCGACGTCCACCCGCAAGTCGGGTGCAAGCGCTGGGTCATGATCTAATCCTTCTTTGACATCATTAAAATAGCTGTCAATCCCATCCCCCGCACCCTTGTCCCCATCAGAGCCGCCCGCCTCCACCTCTGAAAACCACACCCGGTCCTGTCGTCAGCCTCGCAAGTTCGAGCTCGCAGCATTACTGGCACATCACTCGCCATGCCGGACCTTGAAATAGATAACCTAACCGTCGTGCTTCTCGCCCTTCTCGCAGCACTTGCGATTTATCATCGCTTCTTTGCTGCTCCATCTCCTCTGGTCCATCCGCTTTTGCTCAGCAAGCAGAGTGAGGTTTCCGCTGTCAGGAAAAGTGGTGAGACAGGTATCTACAGATCATGGGCTACGGGGCAAGGCACTCCTGTGCGCAAAATCATACCCTGCCTACATGACGATGCTAATCGCTGCTCAGCTGACTGTGAGACCCGCTAATGCTGTCAAAACCGTCCAAGATGTTGCCCGACCTCCAAAAGCAGACCCCAAGGAGAACGTTACCCGATCAGGCCAACGATGTATCCTCGATGTACAAGTGAGCGCTCTATGATATTAAGGAGAATTCATGCTGACAGCCATCAGCTTACTGATGAAGCCCTTGCGGAAATTGTTCGACTCGTACCTCTCGGTATCCAAATTCTTTTCCCTCGCTCATCGCCCATGGCCGCGTCTAGTATCGTCACCCTCATCCCTCCATCGCCAAACAGCGCTCTTCCCTTGTTGCTGCTCTCTCTTTCAGCCGCACCGGGTAGACCTCTTGTTATTCTTCCTAATCCCAGACTTCTAACCGCCGCTCTCATTGGCCATGGCGCGCATCCTCCAGCAGGCATTATTGTCATCTTTGCTGATCTGCTTGCTGAAGTTGTTGAACAAGTCTGGGAGGACGAGGGCGATAAAGTAGGTGTACTTGTCATTGGAGATGAGAAGAAGCTCCAAAGATTCGTTGTAGAGGAGGCTCGAAGAAAGGGGTTGACTGTACATTGGTGGGAGGAAATTTGGGAAGTGGCTGAGAGTGAAATGGCCGAGAAAGTTCAGTTGCAAAGTAAGTCGTCGCAAAAAGCGGCCATTGCTCATCCATCTTAGACGCGCACTTTAGTGATGTGCATAGTTACTACTACTCAGAATCAGACGACGCCGAAAAGCCGGTCATTGTCAAAGTCACTCACATGGTAAGGGCATTCATCAATGCCTCCAGGGTATTGCCAATTGCTAATTGCTGATGATGACTATAGAATGTCACCGCCGGTATTGCATCTCTGCTCTCGATTTTCCCCGCAGACAAGCGACCTTCCAGCAAGCTGCACGACGTCGTTGCCAGTGCTGTCCGCCTTGACACACCCTTAGGAATGACTATAGCCCTTGCTAGCATTTGGAACGGTAAGCTTTACTATCATTACGCTGAACAGGATGATTGACCACAGTTCTAGGCGCCGGATACAGGATGATCGGAAATCATGAGCCTACTTTTGACGTAGAGGACATCGAATGTGTCGAACACCTTACTGCTCTTGCGGACCCGGCTAAAGGCTTGCCCAAACCCACCATTTTGTTCATTACGCCCAGGTACCATCGGGCTCTCCTCGACAGTCTTCAGTTCTCTTATGAAGCTCATCCTTGGGCTTCGCTTGCTGCGCGGCACAAGGCGCGAGGCATCAGCTACGGACACGTGGATCGTGATGGCATCTGGGACAAAATTCTTTGGTCCGGGATGCGTGAGAATGTCATGGGAGGCGTTGCTGGTCGAAAACTTCGTGCTGTCATTCTTGTCGGGGATGCACCATCTCCAACTGCCCTAGGAGCTTCACACCTCCTCCTCTCTCTCCCGCTCACTCGTCTTCACCCATCACTTTATTCCTCCGGTCCCGTTTTCGTGTCTCACTTCTACGACCTTCAATCTCCAGGGGTAAACCATGTTCTTAAGCAAATCGACATGTGGGAATCCGCCGAGAAGGCTCATTCTGGTCCGCCAGCGAGCAATGTGGAGGTTGTATTGAAAGGTGAGGGTGTGGATGAGGCGCACGACAAAGGGGGCAAATGGATTGAAGGGAGAGTTTTTATCAGAGGACCGAGTATCCTGGAAAGAGTTGATGGTGGTGGGAGAGTTCACGATGGGTGAGTAAAAGACTTGACTCTTTGTTAGGAGCTTAGTATTGATCATGATTGTTCGTAGTTGGGTCGACACTGGTGAGCACGCCAAGGTCCTGACAAATGGTACTTTTATCGTAAACGGACTGGCAAAGTAGAATGAATGTATCATGCAGATTGTTCAATTCACACTGTTACACAAATCTCAGTGGAGATACCTGTCCAAACCTTATACGCCCGACAAAATACTTGTATACCATGCATCAAGTACCTTACATCCTCTACATATAGATAATTTTTTGAACCATAAAGCTTTTCCCAATCAGTCCGCTTTTCTCTTGGATAATTCTGTCTCACTTCCGATGACCGGTGCCAAATTCGTCGACGACGCCAATCCTGTTGACCGGCCGACTGACACCTTCCTCATCCCTTCCTCTGACCGTGGCCCAGAGTGCAAGTTCCCTCGCGTAGTAATTTGCAGCTCGCTCTGCGTCCTCCTAGGCGGTGGAGGAGTCTTTCGTCCTCCTAAGGGTGTCATACTTCCATGCGGAGAAATGAACCCTGGTGAAGACATGGGTTTCTCTTCCGTGCCCCATGGATAATAATTTGGCGTCTGTAATGCGGGTGAAGGTAAAGGTGATGATTTGGAGGGGGAGCGAGGGGCAATGAGACCTTCCGGATTCCGTACCCTTGATCGAGAGCGAATAGAGGGGAGTAAAGAGAGCAATGGCACTAGAGCAGATTTTATCAGAGACGTGGAATGCTTGCGGTCGGCACGAGGATGGAGACGGGGGGAAGCGAGGTTGACTTGGGAACTTGAAGGGGAAGGAGGTGCCGATGAGTCTGATGACGAGCGTGAGCACTTTTTGCCATTACAGCATTGAATGAAACATGAAATACTCACCAAAAGAAGGAAGGGCATTGTCATTTGCGCTAAGACTCAAGAACAGGTAAAGCGGGACAAACCAAACGCAGATGGCAAAGAATGCAGCGACATCCCCAAATGTAGGGTTACTACCTGCAGCTTTGACGTGCTGTCCGTACCTATACTTGGGCACACGATAGTTCTTTGCCTCTTGCGCCACCGCAGCAAAGTGGAAGAACCAGACAAAATGGTCGCCGACGACCAAGATACAGGAAAGAATAAAACGGGGAGATGTGAGAGAAATGAAAGGCCAAGATGATGAAAAGTTTGAAAGATACACAAGGTGGCAGGTGATGGAGAATAAGACAGGGATAATTGGGAGACCGTCCGTGAAGTAAAGAACAATATGCAGACCAATTATAACCTGTAGAGGAGTCAGTTCCGCCAATGTAGCTGTCCAGCCTCCATGTACTCACATAAATGGCCCGCATACCGATAGTTTTTGCATATTTAGAGTGTTCTTCTATGAGCTCAGCCAGCCATAACAGCCCGCTCGCTGACCGTCAGCCAACGTTCAAACCATCATGTACTCACCTAAAGAGAGTGTGACGAAGAGGAACGCAGCGATACCGCCGGCAAATGCCAGGAGGTGGAGCAAACCCATTCTCGAGCACCGGCAGACGTAGCGATGCCAGTAAACTTGGAGAAGGCTTGTATATGCTACTAGAATCTGAAAGATGGGAACGCTTGGGATCTTATCTTGCCGAAAGAGATGGTGGGCAACAGAGGACCCGATGGGGGATATGTGGAAATACACGATTTTCGTTATCGGCGTGTCAACCTCCGGACTACCGCGCTCCGTCGCATGATCGCAGACAATCACTTTCGTCATTACTTTCCTCCTTCCATTTTCGTCAACATACATCCGTAGATTATCCAGCATGAGTAATTTGGAAAGTGAGTATGTCGTAGTTATGCCAGTCAGGCAGCGCTGACCCATTCACAGAATCCCTCTTCCAGCTCAAAGTACGTACCCTGCACCAACCGAGACTGACCGAGACTGACCTCGCTCAGTTCACAGCCAAGTCCCTCCAGAGGCAGGCCAAAAAAGCAAACAAAGACGAAGCGGCCGAAAAAAACAAGTTGAAACAGGTATGCATAATTTCGATGATGCTTTTTCCATGCTGACATGGGCAAAGGCTCTGGCCAAAGGCAACACCGATGGTGCCCGAATCTACGCCCAAAACGCCATCCGCAAAAAGAATGAGGGGCTCAACCTTCTGCGCCTCTCTTCCAGGATCGATGCTGTTGCCAGTAGAGTGGAGACGGCGGTAACGATGAGATCGGTCACCAACAGTATGGGGAGTGTGGTCAAAGGAATGGATAAGGCCATGGAGAGTATGAACCTCGAACGGGTAAGCATTGTCTGATTGAGCTCTACAGCAATGACTAAAAAGGTTCTAGATATCACTGGTCATGGACAAATTTGAGTCTCAATTTGCCGATATGGATGTTCAAACTTCTTACATGGAGTCAACTATGTCGGACACTACAGCTATGGCTACTCCTCAAGATCAAGTAGATAACCTCATGCAGCAAGTGGCGGATGAAGCGGGTTTGGAGATTCAACACGGATTAGGAGAAGCCAAGGTGCCGGCCAAGGAGCCCACTCTGGGAGAGGCGTCCAAAGAAGAAGACAGCAACCTAGCCGAAAGGCTAAGGGCTTTGAGGGTGAGTGACAAGCCTTGTTGTGTACGTTTGGGCACACTGGCTGATATGTGATAGCCTGCGACATGAGGGGTGTGTACGTATCATACATATCATGTGTTGTAAGACGTTTATATGCACTTTATGCACTTCCTCATGACGTCCTAGATCAGCTTCTTGGAACTGACGGCGTCACCCACTCTTCCTATCCGGTCCACGTCAGGCGCTCCCCAGACAAGCACATTCCCTTTACCGTCGACCCATCCCCTCTTTTTAATCCATTCGACATCTCCAAGCCTCTTGATAGGTACCCAACTACTGGTAGCCTTTGAAGTCGCCGCGGCCGTTTCCGCAAGAGGCACCTCGGGAATAGCTTTAGATGGTGAAGCAGGGGTGGAAGTAGCAGGGGGCAAATTGCGGTTGGTAGGAAGTACAGAGGCGACCGACTGGAAGGCCTTTTGTTCTCTAGCCTCGTCTTCAATAGATCGGATCTTTTTTCGCTCGTCAATAGGAGGTAGCAAATCCTCGACATCAGACTTAAATGTCCTGAATCAGCTCCACACCGTGATAAGATTGAAATGCACCAACGAAGTCGTCCTGCTGCACTGCAGAGATAGAGTAGGCATAGACGCCCAAGGCAAATGCAACAATAGTTCCTCCGATAAGGACATTGGTCAAGATGAACGGCTTCCTAGCACGCTTGAGGGAGGGAGACATGCCCTATGAGAAATTTAGCCTTTTACTACCGGATGATGCGTCAGTCGGAACGTACATAACCCTTGGGATGGTATGTTCGGTCGACTTCCTTGGGTGTAGGGTGTTGGGACATGGTGAAAATGGTTTGCAATGAGTAGTATAGCAAAGTGAAGAAAGAAGCCCTTTGTCTTGAAGGACGAACAAGGACGAACTACTCAGAAGACTGACGGATAGGGACAAAGAGGTCGGGTAAAGAAAAGCGAAACTATGTAGGCCTGTCACTACATGCGTTAATATACAATGATTGAAGCCAAACATCTAATGGCGAGATGTGTGAGTGGTCTAAACAGCTGTCTTAAGGTGTTGTTAAACACTGAAAGCCCGGCAGTCCTCCGGGGCGTGGGTTCGAATCCCACTCTCGTCAATTCTTTTTTGTTCTTTTTCCTTTTTTAGCTGGTCTTTTGTTTTCTTGTATCCAGATCTGAGCAGAATTATCTCTTGGACGAAATCTTTCTATCATAGGTAATCAATTGTGTAAGGCACTCGCCTCTGAGAGAAGACAGGAGCAAACTTAATAATGAAGTTAAACATGCAAGACGCTTTATGCTGAGTGGTGTAGACGCGTCGACGCGTGAAAAAAGGAATATGAATTGCTGCGTGTGACCGGCGGCAGGCGGTGTTGTTGTCGCCGACGGCTCTTCGTTCCTTCGTTTTCTTTCGACAAAAACATCTTTCTAACATACATTCACTCATCTGCAACAAGACCTTGTTTGGCCTAGAACCATGCCTATTCACACTCTTGCTTCGGCATTTGGAGATATCTCCACATCGCAGTTGATTGCAGGCGCTGCTACTTTTGCTGTCGTCTTTTGGGTCAAACTGTGGTCTGGAGGCAAGAAATGTAGCTGGGAAAGGGAATGGGCAGGGAAAATGATTTTAGTGGTTGTATGTTGTTTCCTCATAAAAAAAAAGAAGAGAAAAAAAATTCGTAACATCTCTAGTGGGCTCTATTGACCATTTCCATAGGCACCTCCAACGCCGACTATCATCACACTCATAGACCAACTATTGCAACTTCCATCACCTCCACAAATCCTCTTCCTCCCGCCCATCCCAAGTCCTCTTCCTCAAGATATCCTGACCATACTGCACGCTATTCGTCTCTCCGCCTCCCGTAACCCCCTCGCTCAATTGCACTGCGAGAGTCTCCCTAGGACTCCAGAGGCAGTAAGGGACTTTACGAAGAAATGGGCTACAGCTCCTACTGGTACAACTGGTGCGGATGGAAGAAGGATTGACGCTGTCGTCCTTGGCGAAGGTTGGGAAGTTCGTCCGATGGAACCAAAGGTCGAGGGGAAATGGAGCGTGCACGAGCATCAGTACCACTTGCTCACAGCTTTATTACCTTACTTGTTACGGGCTCCCAAGGAAAGAAGTATCAGGATAGTCTCTCTCGTATCCCCCGCTTGGACATCCGCAATCCCATCCATGACCGGTGTGAAGCCTCGGGACGATATCGTGTATAATACTGGAAGAAGGAGCATAAGCACCATACTGTTGATGAAGCATTTCCAGCTTATTTTAGATACGCTTGCTGCAGCAGCGCTGGGCGCCGTCAAGCCTGTACCCGGTGCTGATGACGAGGCTGAGGTGGTAAAAAAGAGGGACATGAGCGTGAAAAGCAACGTTATGAGCATTAGTGTCATTATGCCTTGGGCCAGGACTGAAGTTCTGAAAGCTGCAATGGTGGAAACCCCTTTGAGCAAGATTCTGTGCGTATGGTGTGCTGACAATAACAAGGGAAGCTGACCAGTATCGCAGCTGGATCTTATTATACCCCTTCGTTCTCATTCTGACTCCATCATCGCAAAAGACCATCCAGTCAATTCTGTTTGCCCTATCTGCTCCTGTCCGATACGAGCCTCTCGACGATACTCTCAAAGTAAAGAACCAAGATAAAGAGGCACTTGATCCTCGTAGGAGTACAGTGGGAGGTGGAGATGTTGTCAGAGATTGTGCAGTTGTAGAGTAAGCACCATTGGCATTCTCCTTGTCTGCACAGAGCTGATTTGCGGTTTAGTGTACCTCCTGTCTTGTGTGATCCGGCCCTAGCAAAAGCTACTTATGATGACTTGGAAAAGAGAGTTGAAGCGGGAGTAAAGAGGATGGAGAGTAAAGACAGAACCAAGCCAGAGGGCAAATAGCTAGACATGTAGTGGGTATGAACATGGAAACCGCACTGTAGCCACATATATCTAGCATTGATGATACCCAAGATGGCTCCCATGGTTTGCTGTTGACAGTCGATCCCAGGGGTAATAGCTGGCGACCACTTAATCTGTCTTGTTAAAATAATGTATGTTACATGCTTCTCATCTATACACATCTAGCCCAGGAAGTTGAAAGCGAAAAGGTGAAGGACAACAGATGCTGCGCAAAAGTCTGCAAATGCTCTTCAAATGAAACCTCAGCTATGGCATCCGAAACTATGAGACATGGCACATACCGTTCTTGGGAAACTTCCTTGAACTCTCCATCTCGTCCAGGAGCAACCTGCGCTCTCAAACCCGCCAAAAGAACAAACTGTCCAACAGTTGATCCGAACCTGTACAGTCTGTCAGCTCATTCCATTTTAATATTCGCAGAAAAGCAAACTCACCCTCCAGCGAAGGCATGGAAAGGGTACACAGTGACCAAAATCCTGTAGGCAAACTGAAGGATGCCTGACAGAAGGATGAAAAGCAAGAATGCATCGATGAGCTTGACGCGAGCGGGTGTTGTAGAAGTGTAGTTATCGATGAGGGTGTCGAAGGATGACTGGAGGTTTTTGGAATTGACTGCAGGCTGGGGTGACTTTGATGCCATGATGAGGGGGAGAGTGGAGAGAGGAAGGATGTTTTTGCAGAAAGAATAAAAAGAGTTGTCGAGCGAGACAATACATGGATACGGACTGCGATCTGCGACAACAGGAATGACCGCCTGGCATCGCGGTGTAAGTCTCCGCATGTTATAATTACGTAATGTATTCAACTTACGTAACGAGAGCTCTTCACTGGCTCATCATCACCGAGGGCTCGGAGATGCGGTCGGGCTGATCTGTCGGCGCGGCAGTCGGCGGGGTAGTCACTCGATGTCCTCGGCCTGGAAACTGCAACTGATCTGCAGCGAACGCTTCGCCGTCAGCTCGGCTTCGTTACACCTCCCGGCACAGATACCATGACCTGTCCACTCGGCATGCATCTGTGCTGGATATCCACAATGGCATATATATACTTCCCATAGCCCTCTAATTTACACCACAGCTTCACACGAACCTGGCAACGAACACACCAACAGTCTCGACAACAACAAACTTGAACAATGAACCCAACTCAACCCAACAGCTGGCACCGACGCTGGTTAGCTCATCCCGACTTCCACTACTCCATCAGCCATCGCTTCCGTTGGCCGGCCTATCCTGTCGAGGGCCCTGCAGTAGCCTCCAGTGCTGCGGCTGGTGCTGCGAACGCTGCCAATGCTGGGGCCGCAGGTGTAGCTGAAGGCGCTGCCGCCAACGCTGCTTTTGGTGCCGGAGGGGGACTTCCCCCTCGGGGACCTTACGGAGGCTACCACCATTACTATGATGGGAGATATCCTTATGGACGTCGATTTGGTAGGCGGCCATTTTTAAGGCGCTTCTTCTGGGTTTGTCCTTCTCCTCACTAGGTTATTATATCGATTGTTGATGTCCTCCATAGTTTGGTTTGGGTATAGGAGCCGCTACCATTTGGCATAGGCATCATGACCAAAAACGGCAAGACCTGGAGAGGTTTATCACTGACCCCAAGTGCTGGACCAGCAAGCATCACCGCCACCATCTTCCTGCTACTCCCGTCGACTCCACCGCTGCTGCCGCTACCACAACAATCCCTCTTGACTCTAACGACATAAATCCTTCATACGAAGCCTCTCCCAGAGATGATCGTCGTCAATGGGGCTGGAGAGCGTGTCGAGAGCGGAAGATGGAGGAACGCAGGTTGAGGGAAGAAGCTCTCAAATACCAAGCTCGAGCCCAGTCTAATGCTTCTACCTCTTCATCTCCTGACGCAGCCCCTGCCGAGCAGAAGGAGGTTGCTGACTTTCAGAATGCCCGAGAAGCTGTAGAGAAACTCTGGGCAGAAAAAAGGGCAGAGGCGAATGAGGCACAAAAGAGGGCTAATGACAAGGTAAGCTCAGGTTGTTTGTACATCAATCAACATCAAGCAATGGTTGATAATTGCCTATAGGCTAGAGAATATGCTAGTGAGAGGCTCGAGAAACTCAGTGCTGCTCTTGAACGCCTTCGAGTAGTAAGTCATCATTCATCATTTAAACCATTTTCGAGTATTAAAATTACTGTGCTGGATAGTCTCTTCAAGAAGATAACAAGCGAGGTGAAGACAAGAAGTTGGTGTGATATATCAATTTGAATACTTTATCATATTAATGCTTTAGTCCTAAGCCTTGTTGTTATGTATCCATTTCCAAACACTAATTAGCTTTGTTACCAAAAGTTCTAAAGCTGCTTACATATGTATATGGCTTGCCTCCCTGTCCTTCACCATGATCGTTTCACGTAGCGTTGACTTGATTCCCTTTGCTTCTACCTGATCCACGATTGAAAGAGTCCATACCTATCTTCGACCGCGATGGTTGCGAGACTCTCAAATGAATCTCAACTAAGCTTGAAGGAGAGCATTTGGCGAGAGACATCGCCATCGTCACTTGTACATCTTCGGACTATTCAAAGTCTGGTAGAAGGCATGTTAGCGTATCACAATTTTTACCTAGCCTTATGTGGTTACAGAGACATTTGCTCTGCAAATGGATTCATAGTGGTAATTCTCAATTATTCAACTATTGTAATGCTAACAAATTACACAAAATCGACTGTCCTTACGTTCTATTTGGTGCGCCTGACAAAGTCGCGAAGCATCCTATAATCTGAACTTGGCAGAAAAAGATCGTTTGGAGTACTGGCCAGCCATGTAAATTCCATTACCCAACCCTGTGTCATAGACATTTAATAAGCCACCGTTTCCGCACATCTCGTTCACGTCGCCAGTACAGGGGGTGATACACCTATTCTCATTTCGCTTTACGGAAGTATTGAGATAGTCACCACAGTGACACTCCTGAGCATACTCTGTGCCAGCGAAAGCATAGCCTTTGCCCGTGCAGAAGGAAACGCAAGCTTCGTTGGTCATGCTGGTAGTGGAAGTGTAGGAGGTGCCGTTCAAGTGACGCGGCGTGTAGTCGGAGTAACAACCGAGATATTGAGAAGAAAGAGCGGATGCCGATGGGACCGTTGTCACGGAACTGCTGGAGGCCGAGGCTGAGGCGGATGTGGAGATGAGGGAAGAAGTCGTAGAAGATCCAGAGTAGGAGTAGGTAGAGAGAGAAGTTGCAGAGTTTGGGGAAATCGAGCTAGTGGAAGCGGTGATGGCATTGAGCATGATAGAAGAGGTGCCAGATGTGGAAGAAACGGCTGAAATAAGGGTAGACTCGTTGGCAGCAACTGAAGTAATCGCGGAAGATGTGATACTTGAGCGGCTTGAGGCTGTGTTATTATCGAACTTGAAGGTTGTGAGTCGATCGCTGCCGCCACATGTCTGAAGTTTATCCCCTAGTGGAAAAGTCAGCCCCGTTTCGAGGTAACGATATAGACATTGACCCACCACCGCAAGCCATGCTACAGCTAGATTCGTCTGCAGCGACACTACCTGCACTGAAACTGTTTGCGCAATAGCATTGAGTACTGTATTCCGTTCTATGTCCGTAATCAGCACTAAATAAGAAAGGGGAAGGGGGGCGAAACTTGACACACCCTGAATAAATGTAACCCTCGGCTTGGCAAGTGCTCATACACAATTGAGGTGTCATGGAAGAAGAGGAGAAAGAGTATTTGGCAAGCGCTCGCTCATTCGTAGCTTCGGTCATACACCCGTAGGAGGTCCAGCCGGTAGGATAGGTAGGAGCAGAGTACAAAGAAGGGTTGTTGAAAAGAGTAAGAGTTGAAGAACCACCACAATTTTCATTGCTGTTCGCGGCGCAAGCCAAATTGCACTTCTCAGAAGCGAGTAGAGTGGTGTTGGAGGCTCCGTTCCTCATCTCAAAATCACCTATACCATATCAGCATTAGATACTATCTAATAAATGGTGAATGTCATACAATAGCACTCGTCCGCGTATTCAATTCTAGCAGAGAAAATAAAATGTCAGATATATTTCGACTTGTAAGAAGAATGAAAAGACTCACCCAGCTAATGGGTAACCGTTCGCCTCACAAAAAGAAACACAAACACCCCTTGTCATATTACTCGCAGTAAAATGAGAGCCTGTAAGCGCACGACCAGTCGTGCTTTCCGCAATGCATCCAACCTCTGTATAGCCATCAGGAATGACAGACTTGAAGTCGGTGAATCCAATTCCGTCATCAGTGTAATTGGGGTAAGTAGGTTTGGTGCCATTCCCAATCCAAAGGGGGTTGTCGCCAGGAAGCTTACTAATAGAGTGACCGTCACCAATGTCCTCGTCAACCAGAAGGTTGAGAGGCTTGCAGGCAGAGGCAGAGGCGGAATCGATGTAAGGGACGAAAGGAGGACAGTTGTTGAGCTCTCCACCTACGCCATTGTCCTGGTTGCACTGATCGAGGGCTTCCTGCAGGACATTGGTACCGTTCGCAAGGGAAGGCCAGCCATTGACGAAGTCACCGTGCATAGAGTAGCCAGTAGTGTCGCCAGTCGCGAAAACCCAAGTGACATTGCCAGCACCGTTGAAAGGGAAATCTTGAACGTTGTAGATGAATTCGTAGAATAGAGACACGAGACGGACAGGGTGAGTAGAAGGACAGTCACCCCCATCGACACCACCACTAGGCCAAGCCATGTGGGACTTGTGATCGTTAGAATCGAGGTTAACACCATCCCAACAAGAGCGGAAGAATACCTGGGCCCTCATACCATTGGGGCAGTTATGATTGAAGAAGCTGTTACGCTCAGCCCAGTCGGCGTCCCCCGAATGATCATTATCGTAGTCGAGACAGACATAGGTGATAGCAGCAGAGTCTGGATCACCATCGACATATTCTCGTCGGAAAGGGTCACCAGATATCATACGAAGGCCATCAGGGAAGGCTTGGACTGTGTCTTGGCCTAAAGAATAGCGGGGCAAGTAATACGTGTTGACATATGAGACAGAAATCATCTCGTAAGACTCATCGGCAGGGTTGTAGTAGTACAGCTGGGGAGTCCAATAATTGGATTTGTCGACGGTGATACTGCCCCAAAGTCAGGCAAAATTATACCATACGAGTAGTGTACTTACGAAGCCGTGGAACAGGTACTTTCCTGGGTAGATTGATACGTCATTGCCTTGTCGAAGTTATTACCCCCAACGATAGCATGGACATGGCTAGAGATCTCGCCAGGTGAAACAATGCTGCCGATAAATTAGCTGACTGTCTCCCTCGCAAGAATTTTACTCACGGATCCAATCGGGTGGTCTCAAGGATAGGATGTGAAAGGATAAAGTAAGCGTTGGTCGGTACAGCTAAGACTGCAAGAAGAGAGAAGATTTGCTGGAACTGCATGGTGATAGGGCAACGGTTATCGGTTGTAGTGAGGTACAAATGATGTGTGCCAAATCGATCAATGACAAGAACGTCAAGGTGAAAAGGAGCGTGATGGTAGAAAGAATTATACTAAGGAGAGTCGGATGGATACAGCCGGATCTGCTGAAGAAAACAAATGTATATGGGCGTCAAGATCGTAACGATAGCAGTAGAAGAAAGAACGAGAGAAGGAACGTGGAGTCGTTTTGATAGTGATTGATTTGACGGATGAGGATGCCGGGGAGAAATTTGGATCGAGGCTCTGTTATATACCAGTCATGACTGAGTGCGCTGTAGTAGACGATCAACAACAGGGGAACAAAGGAGAGGAAGAGCCGTTTTATTATATCAGGAACCAGGGCGCCTTATCGTCCAAATCCCGAACCCTTCCTCCATGGATAAAGGGATAGGGAAATAAGAATCAAGTGGGTAAGCAATAAATAGGCGACAGACAAAAGAAAGGTATTTACTGGATAGCAAAACGTACAATCCTGTCCGATCTTTTACTTTCGGGCTCGTACTCGTTCAAAAATTGAGGCTTGTCTTCGTTATGTTTGTTGTTGGACGCTTCCATCCTCCACCCTCCACTGTTCACGCATGTCAGTTATCATCAGCCATTTCGCCCTCCGGCCTTCGAAAGCCAAAAGGCTAGTCCAATTGATACCTGCATACGCAAAGTGTAAAATGCGAAGCATGGAGAGTGAAAATGCGAATGCTGGATGAAACGTGGAACGAACGTCGTACCGTAGCGCCGCAAGAGTGTAAATGTGGAATTATTTGTTGCCAAGGCACCGCCGTAGGTCGTGGTTACTTATACTTAGTGCCTCGTCGTGCCTCGTGCCCCGTGATTTGCCGTCGCTGCCATTTGTCAGGGAAGGCGTAACACGTCGCTCGCTCGTCGTCTTATATAGTTACGCAGTAGTATAGTAATATGGGGTGGAGGATGGTAGGAAGTAGTTTGTGCATCGATACTTGATAGAAGGCTGTTGATAGTTGATAACTGGTGGGGGTTATGAGCTGTGAGCTACTACTTGATACGTGAGCTGCAAGCTGCATGAGTTATGACTGAGTATGATGAGCATAAGCGCATAATAACGCAGGAGGCTTCACGTGGTGTGAACCAAAGACGTCCAGACAGTGCTGCAACGGGCGAAGCGCCTTCTATGAGGTGTGAAAGATCATGACCACCAATTATAAGACTACTGTACTAATTAATAGACTGACTCGATTGCTGACGGCTGATGCTCTGAGCGCTGACGAGCGCTGACGAGCTGCTGGAGGTTAGGTTAGGTTAGGTTAGGGGCCGATGAACGCTGATCGCTTAAAGAGTAAAAGAAGGGAAGGGAGAAACAGCAGGGGAAAAGAAAGGAGAGGTATCCGGACACCGGAAGGGGCTGATCTCAGAAGCGATTAGAAACTGAATGACACTGCCAACTTCCAACTATACGGGTAATGAAAAAATGAAAACATGTGAACAACATTTCCAGACGCGCCAGCACGTCAGACTCAGGAGGACGGCGCCACATCCGGCAAATAATTGTGGTTAGATACCTTGAAGCTTAAACCTTAAACCTCCATTCTGGCTTTGTTTGTTGATTTCAACTTGCCCAGTTTTCTGGACGTGAAATGATGAGTACAGTAGTCAAATAATGCTGGCGACCATTTTTTGCCGTCAAACCTGTTGTAAAGTAAGTAACTTGCATGATGTTACAGCTCTCATCATCCTTTGTCTCCTTTGCCCTATCACCGCAACCGATTTTTATTCAAGTTTTGAATAAGCAAAGGATTGATAAGAGGTTAGAGTCACAAGCAATGACACAACGGGTAATACTCCACCAGGATATGTTCTGCAAATGATGTGTGGTAGACCATTTTAATGACAACACTATAGGTCAGTGCTCGATATCAAACAACAAGGCCAGCAGAAACTCTCACTTCAACATTTCAGGCACAAAACCTCAAGCCTAGGCGGCACTCAGTCGCTGTAAAGTGCAATTTCAATCTGACCTGAATCACAATTCAAATATGATGACAATGTTCAGAATCAAAACCGGCCACATTGTTCCCTTTCTACTGCTCGTAGCGGCCATCTTCATTGAGCAAGTTCATGCTACAGGCCAGGAAGATGACACCAAGGCCCTGCAGCGAGTCAGAAAGCTAATTCACCGACAAGGGACGGAAGATGCAGGATCGGTCACCAACAGTGGCATCGCTTCCGCCACTATGAGTGAAAGCATAACAGCGTCATTCGGACAAACTTCTCAAGCGGCTACCAGCGTAACATCGTTAGACCCATCCTCCGCAAATTCTGCCACTTCCAGAGTGGCCTCTTCTTCTTCTGTCACTGGCAGTGTTCCGTTTGTTTCTTCCTTCGCGTCTTTGGCAGAGCCGTCAACAAACTGCACCGGCCCTGGTGGTGGTTGCGTCGTATTTCTCTCCTCCGTATCGTCCTGTTCCGAAGACTCATGTGCATGCGATTTGTCGTATCCTGCCCAAGTATGCGCCCAATGCCTGGCCAGCGAAGAGGCCATCGATAGTTTCAACTCCTTTCTGAAGACATGTGAAGATGCCGGCTATGTGGCGCCCACGTCAACAGTACTGGTTGAGGTAAAGTATTGTGAAGAGGAAGAAGAGTCAGCACTTGTTTCGGAGACCTACTCAGGGCTTACCGCTGTGTCCTTGACGGATACCGCAAAGATAACCGCCACTGAAGACATGTTGACGTCTGGCGAAGCCGCGGGCACATTACCGACAGCCACCATGGCTTCAACATCGGCTTTCGCGACAGAAACAGGGGATAAAGGAGTTGTAGCAGTGGAAATCAATGACGGAAACGATTCGGACACTATTCTTTCTCCCTTCACTTCAAACTCAAATGCAACGGCCAATACTTTTGACGCTATTCCGGCTGCTTCAAAGTCTTCCGCGTTGAACAACATGGTGGCCCTTGCGACTGACTCCATATCAGAGCTTTCTGCGTCGGGCGCAGCTTCTATAGTCGTCATCACCTCGTATTCAACCATTCCCCAAACTGCAACGTTATTTTCACCCTCTGGATCTGCACGAGTCAGTGATATGGGAACACTCATTACAGGAGCATCTACATTGTCCGGGACAATATTCACTCAAGACGAACCTGATATTGGTGCTCTTAATTCTGCTCACGAATTCTTCAGTAGCGATGTGCTTTCAAACTGTTCTAATGACTGCGAAAACTGGCAACAGATAGCAAAAGTGAGTGTTGGATAAATTGTTCTAATATATCTCGCATGCTAAGGAGACATTCCTTGCTAGACCTGCACAGAAGATAGCTGTATCTGCACGAGCGATGCTCTGTCCGCTGCAAGTACGTGTTCCAGTTGCATTGGCTCTCAGTCGTCCAATAGTACCGCTCAAATGAGGGCCTACGCTGGTCAGTCCTGCCTTGAACCGCCGTAGTGCGTACTCACTAGAATGTAGCCTTCACAAGCAATTGCACAAGTGCTTCGTCCCTATCAGATGCATTCGGAAGCCGAACTTCTGCTGGGGGGTTAACTTTCGGGGGCGAAGCCACTTCTTCAGCAGGTGCTAATCCGTTCATCACAGCCTCCAGCTCCGACACGAGCGTGAATGCGGAGGAGGCTAATGGTGCAGCCACCACTATTGTTGTTGCCGGTGCCGGCCTGCGTAATGTTGACTGGCAACCAATTGTGGCGATCGTGGTTGTGGTGACCACTATGGCTTACCATACCGTAGGGCTGTACGTGGCATAGAGATGAGTAGGCGCCAATTCGATGTATTGTTGTATACTATATTATAAAAGATCAATGCATGCTATCAAGTCTTTCATGGTCAGCACTGACAAGATCAATATTCCTACGCATTGTATGTCTCTAACATCTTAACTTGATATCTATTTTGTATGTTCCCCGCTCGATTTATTATCCCCTGCTACGTTCAGCAATAGCTCTCTCAGTTGATCGCTCATAACACCTTTCTTCAGGTTGTCATAATCATAAATCACGATTGTCCTGGACGATCTTTGAGTACGTGATAATATGAGCAATGAACTTAAAACTCACGAATCGCTGACAGCCTTTACCTGCTGATCCTTCAAAGACCATATGATATGCTGATGGCCATAGCTGGCTCGCTCCACGTTAACTGAGTGAATACAATTGGAAATCATGAGCTAGAATTGAGTCAGAGTCAAGCAAATGGGGTTGCAGGGAAAACAGGGATCACTGTATCGGGATAGGTAATCGGCGCCTTATACTTGATTGACACCTCCTTGAGGATGATGCCAGTACCCTTGGCGAGCTATCTTAATAGTGCATAAGCAGTATTCCACAAACAGTGATCCATACGCGACGCACCAGCATATCGTATACAGTTTTCTCTCCCAGTTTTCCGGCCCAGCTCTCACAGTACCTGATGCGGGCCGACTCCACCCATCGTAGTATCTGAACATTGTTCACATGTCTGCCCAAAGGATCAGTACTCTCTGGGTAAGTTAAGAAGACATTTGCACTCACTGGAAGCTATCTTGGTCACCCCAAGCCACAGGCCAGGTCAGGACCCCAATGGTATCATGGTTCTGCTGCTTAAAGTACTCGAGAGCCTGCTCTTTCCTTCCACTATCTTCGTTCAACCAAGGTCTGTCATCTACTCGCCCTCTCTGCCCCTGGGAGCCTTGGAAAGGTGATGATGCCTTTGCGTTCGCTACAGCATCAAGAGAATATGCAGGATCTGGCACATGGGAGGCCCTGTGGTCTTCCTCATGTTCTGGACCAAACGAGCCTGGGGCAATGTAGTAATGGGATGATGGGTCCTGAAATTTAGCGTATATCTCCTAAAGTATTGTTGAAAATCAGTCAAACTTCACAGACTTCGAGTGGCCATACCTGGAGGCGAGCAGCATCATCATCTGTGACAGCCAGAGTGGGCTTGGAATGGACAGTCTGAATGTGTGACATGATGCTGCGTTTGAATGCTCTGTTCGATGTCGCAGCTCGATAGTCACGAACGCAGGAGAAGCGGCATCGAAGGGCCATTGTGGGATTGCGTGTGCGAGATGATCTGTGCTGGAAGCTCTCAGGAAGGAAGACCCTCACGGTCGATAGCAAGAAGAGGCATTATAAATCAGCTGACGCTCGTTGGCTTGCCTGGCCCTTAATGAAGGAACAACTGCGCGGACATGCCCGACCCCTGCTGATCGAGCATAATACGTCTTGGTTGTTGTTGTTGTTCAATAAAATAGTTTTTAACAACCTGTACAGGAGAGCACACTACTGTCCGTTGTATGGATAGCTCTTCAAATAATGAGAGAAAGTAAAGAATGCAACATCAAGCAAGGCTTCCATGCATTACACATAATAGATACCACACACGAATTTTTCAACCAAAAATAACAAGTTGCAAAGAAAGGGTATCCTTTTGATAGGAGATGCTATTAAAGCTCTATTTGATAGATGAATGGGAAGTTGAAGCACTGGAAGAAAGTATTACATTATTGCAGTCTAGTCGAAAGTAACCTTCTGACCCTCAGGCTTGACAATACCGCCAGTTCGGGCACCACTACGTTGGAAAGTCAGCATTAGAATGGACATGCAGATGAGCAAGAGACTCACCCTCGAGGAGGACCGCCACGGCCACGGCCACCGCCCCTACCACCTCGGTCGAAACCACCTCGTCCCCTACCGCCACCTCGGCCACCACCACGGCCGCCGAAGCCACCACCACCACGACCGCCACCGAAGCCTCCTCTCTCGCCGTTGTCCTGCTTAGGAGGAGCGAAGTCGACCCTAATGGCACGACCAGCGATCTCGGCACCGTTCATGGCCTTGAGAGCAGCAGTGGCGTCGTCAACGGAAGAGAATTGGACGTAACCAAAACCTTTGGGGGCACCAGTGTCTCTATCAGTCGGGAGCCTAACGCTCTGGACGTCACCGTGTTGGCCGAAGGCCTCGTAGACCTGGTCCTCGGTAACGGAGAAGGAAAGGGAACCGATCCAAAGAGTCTCGGCGGGAGGGGATTGCTTGTCGTTGAAGACCCTAGCACGCTTTTCGGCGGCCTCATTGGGCTTTCGCTGGGTGGCGTAATTGACACGGATGGCACGGCCGTCAATCTCAGAACCGTCCTTCTCAATAGCCTTGGCAGAGGACCCAAGGTCGGCGAATTCCACGTAGCCGAAACCACGAGACTTTTGGGAGTCACGGTCAAAGACAACTCGCGCGGAAACAACTTCACCACAAGACTCAAACTCGGACTTGAGCCAGTCGTTGTCGACGTTCCAAGAGAGCTGGCCAACGAAAACGTTGGTAGTGGCTTCCTCGTCACCGCCATCAGCCCTTGCTTTCTTCGCAGGGGCAGCAGGCTCTTCCTCGGCCTTTCGCTTGTTACCTGGATAATTTTAGCCCAAGCGTAAATTAATAATTGCGTAAAGACTTACCGTTGGTCTGCGGCTTAGCCTCTTCCTTGGTCTCCTCCATCTTTTCGTCCTCATCATCAGAAGCGTCGGAGTCAGAATCAGAGTCAGAGTCAGAATCGGAGTCGGACTGGTACGGACGTCAGCAACTTCTCTAACTAGGAAACTGGGAGCAACTTACTTCTTTGCTAACCTCTTCTTTGGTCTCAGCCTTAGGCTCCTCCTCGGACTCAGAATCAGAGTCAGAGTCGGAGGACTCGTCAGAAGAAGACTCTTCCTCCTTCGTCTACGCAGTACGTTATTGGCATTCAATAAAAAAATTAGGAGCATAACAAACCTCGGCGGCAGGGGCAACAGTCTTAGCAACAGGTTTTTCGTCTTCGGAGGAGGAAGATTCAGAATCGGAAGAGTCCTCCTCCTCGGAGTCCTCAGACTCCGAGGAGGAGCTCGCAGGAGGGGGTGTGGGGGTCTTAGCCTTCTTGGATTTCTTCTCCTTCTTCTCCTTTACATCCTTCTGTAAACTCTGTCAGTATCAAATGTATGTCTTCGCACCACAGAGAGAAAACCAACCTTAGCAGCCTTGGCAGGAGCGGGGGCGGGAGCAGGCTTCTCATCCTTCTTACTTTTTTTGTCCTTCTTGTCAACCTTGACGGCGGCGGCAGGAGCAGATTTGGCAGATTTGGCCATTTTAGATATAGTAATTTACTTTTTGAGATGGAGATGGATGAGAAGAAATAGAGGAATAGGTTACCGGCAGGCCTCCAACTTTTGTGCGTCCACCGCGGCGAAAACAGAAATTCTGCAAGGGCGATAATGGTCACGTGATTGGCAGGTTTTCGCGGACCTAAAAGAAAGATCAAGATGGACATTCACTGCGGGCCTATTATCCAAGACGAATTGCCTCCGCATGCCTTTCTCGGCCGATTAGATCCGACCATTTGATGGCCCTGACGTCGGTATCTGAGGAAAAGAGAGACAAGACGAAAGAGACCACAAGAGACTACACAAGCCTTTCGTTCTCTTTGCTTTTCTTTGTTTTGAACCAAAAATAATCATAATTAAATAGCCAAAATGTTCGCCCGATCAGCCTCTAAGAGTGTCGCCTCTTCTCTCCGTTCCACCCAGGTCAGTATTTTTCACACACTTGACGGCCGCATGATTCACGCTGTCTATCTGGAAGACATGTTGTCAAGTGCTGACTCTTGTTTATTTGAAACTCGTAGGCCCCTCTCGGTGTGAGATATTATGCCTCTGCCTTCAAGTCTTCTACTCCCACCTCTGCCTTCGCTGGCAAAAAGGGTGCAGACGTACGTAGATAATTGCCAACAAATGGAACACAGCAACTGACGTCGCGATATCGTGAATTTGCAGGGCAACTACACCGTTACCCTCATCCCCGGTGATGGTATTGGCCCTGAGATTGCCAACAGTGTTAAGCAAATCTTCAGAGCTGCCCAGGTATATCTCGCGACGATTTTGTATGTGGGGAGCGTAATTGACATGTAACTTTACAGGTTCCCATTGTCTGGGAAGAGGTTGACGTGACTCCTATCCTCAAGGACGGTAAGACCGTCATCCCTGATGATGCCATCAAGAGCATCAAGAAGAATACCGTTGCTCTTAAGGGTCCTCTTGCTACCCCCAGTATGTTCTTTTCCTTGGCCTTTCAAAAGATCTTGCCGATGTTGACAGGCTGTGATGAAAAGTCGGCAAGGGTCACGTTTCTCTTAACCTCACACTGCGACGAACCTTCTCCCTCTTCGCTAACGTGCGACCTTGTGTTTCTATTAAGGGTTACAAGACTCCTTACGACAACGTCAATACTGTTTTGATAAGGGAGAACACCGAGGGAGAGTATTCTGGTATCGAACATGAAGTGCGTTTAGTTTACTCGACCTCGGTTTTATAATTACTTACCACGCGGATAGATCGTCGATGGTGTCGTTCAGTCTATTAAGCTTATCACCCGAGAGGCCTCTGAACGTGAGTATTCTCTTGTTTTCTAGTAGTTCTGGAAACGACATTGATACTGTGTAGGTGTTGCCCGATACGCCTTCCACTACGCTTCCGAAAGCGGCAGGAACAAGGTTACTGCCGTCCATAAGGCAAACATCATGTTGGTTTCATCTTGCTCAAGTAAAAAGTCAAATGAACAGGCTGACAGAATACTTACCTGTAGGAAGATGTCCGACGGGATGTTCCTTACTGCCTGTAGGGATGTTGCCAAGGAGTACCCTAACATCTCTTACGACGAGGATCTTCTCGACCGAGTTTGCTTGAGGGTAACTGAGAAATTGTGGATGAATTGACATGAGCTAATGGGTCAATAGATTGCTTCCGACCCCTCTCCTTTCGCGGACCGAGTTATGGTCATGCCTAACTTGTACGTTGATCTTAGCATGTGTTAATGATGATTGCTAATTCCTCATAGGTACGGTGACATTCTTTCTGACTTGTCAGCTGGTCTTATCGGTGGTCTCGGTCTTACTCCCTCCGGTAACATCGGCAAGGTCAGTCTTTCACATGATTATATGTCGCCTAGCACAGAACTCACTGGTGACAAATAGGACGCCTCCATCTTCGAGGCTGTTCACGGTTCTGCTCCCGACATTGAGGGCAAGGGTCTTGCGAACCCCACCGCTCTCCTCCTCTCCTCATTGATGATGCTCCGGTAAGTGAAGAGGACCCTTCCGTTATTATCCCCGCCTTGTATCCTATCATGCCCGACCATACACATCCTTTGGCTCGTAGCGTGGCTCACTTGTTTGTTCACAGACACATGGGTCTTTACGAGCTCGCCGACAAGATCGAGAAGGCCGCTCTTTCTGTAAGTGGAACTCCTTGGCTCTTCCACAAGTTCGAAATGCTGATACGAACATCGTAGACTATCGCTGAGGGCAAGGCTATTACCCGAGACCTCGGTGGTAAGGCCGGCACCAAGGAGTACACTGACGCTATCCTCTCCAAGCTTTAAAGAGTTTGTTTGTAGAGGTTCTAGAGGGATAAACAAAAAAGCATGAACTTTGTTCTGACAATATATACGTTTATTCGACGCATTCTTTGTGATGGCCGAATCCTTGGATCATGGCTCTATCAGGTTTACTATTCAAGTTCCGTATGCGCTTCGCAAAGCAACATCAGAGTGACCCGTCGAGTTTCAGCATCCGCTACATTCCATCCCAATTTTCAGGTTTCTAGATTTCCCATCAACACGAAACATGAGACCTGATCTCAAAGGACGATGGATAATCGTTATCCATCGTTATAAACATGGAGGGCTTCTTCCATCATGGTAATAACCTGCTGTTTTCATGTCCCCATGGCTCAGGCTTTTAACAGCTACTTCTGGTGACTGACGTGCAATACACGCCTCGTAGTTAAATGGAACGATCAGGGTTCACTCTGTTACTGAAATGCTGTCCATTTATTATTTGTTACTTACCACTGACAAAAAGAATGATTGTAAGTAGAAGAAGACTTACATCTGGAATCCGCGCAGACGTTGGGAGGTCGTCTCTTCACACCAGGAACAAAGATTTTGGCTATTTTTCCCAGCTGCTTCCTTTGCACATTTCCCGTGGTGTATGTCTGCTATTGAGCGTAAGCTGATTGTTGTGCACGATGTTTCATCTCCTCCCCATCATAATCAAAAATCCTCAGCGGGGGTTACTTCTTCCGGCAGGAGGTTGTGGTGCGATGATTCTGTATCTGCACAGGGATTATTGCTGTGGAATCATACAGTTGGAGCAGTTAGCGTGCGTCAGGTAAATGTGGGCTGTCAATTTACCGTTTGTTGATTTTCTGTGATGGTTGTTGTTTCAGTCCTCTACGGCTGCTGCGGGAACTCATGCAGCAGTCGAATGAAGAATTCCCCTGTTCGGCGGCTGTATATTTAGCCAGGTCATTGCTTGTTGATCTTATATCTTATCTTAATCAAAGTAACAGTCGGTCGATCCGCTGTTGAGCTGGCGAGATCGATCCAACCTATCGTTATGCTCTCCGTGTCCCTTACGTTGTTGTTCATGTCTGCTTTGTCAAAACTTAATAAGGACGGAAGTCCGCGTACCTGCGACTTGTTCGTTCTTGCATGATGATCTTTGGTACTCTAAACTGTCAGGCTCTGGTTTCGTTTTTCATCATGGAAATCAATTAAGCTGCTGTTATTCAACGAAGATGATCATATTAGTATATTTATAACCCATCATGCGCAATCTCGTTATTCTTTCTTTATTCTCTCCTTATCCTCTGCCCCTCTTCAATAATATTAACTGATGAGTCAGCGATCCTGTCAATCCGTTCCCCTTCTATTGTTCAGTCAGTAATGACCTACATAGAAAGAAAAAAATAAGATGCGTCGACCTTGGACCATCAGTTCAAAATTCAACCTGTTGGCCGGGGAAGCGAAGAAGAACAGACGCGTCGCGTGCAGCTGATGGACAAAAGTTGTAGTCGTCATACATGGCAAGTCTCTAAAATCCCCTCGCTTGGCCTCAATCGACGCACCTTAATTAATTCGTCTCGACCCGATGCCATAAATACGCACACGCTTTCGTTGTCGCATATGACAGAGTAGTAGACTTCCTGTTTCTGATAATCTTTTTTGACCTTAAACTTCCAAGGACTCCAATCATAGCTGCTGGTCCGGGGGCCTGCTTGCTGTGTTTCGGGATGTATATAAACTCTGCGTTCCTAATAAGGTATACATTGTTAATAGGTAAGTGGTGCTAACAACTAATGAGGGATATTGACCTCCTGTGGTCGGTGTCCTTCTTGTTACCGCGTAGCCCGCCGTATACCAGCGTATGCTCGTGTTATCCCCCCTTGCCCTTCTTTCATTCTCCGTCCCTTCCTGAGCCCCACGTCATGAACGAAGATTACGAAATACGCGTCTCGTTCCTAATTCAAAATACTTCTCACTTGTTTTACCCTGTTCTTTGGTTTGAAGTCATCCTTGGGTATTTCGCCGCGATATCAATGACTCTTTAACTCATATTAGCTTCTCTGTACTCCTTCATCTTGATATCCATATCTTGCCTCATTCTAATTCCCTTGTTCTGGCCTTTTGTTTGGCTGGCTCTGGGATGCCCTCTTAAGGCTCCCAAAGGAAAGCGATGAAAAAAAGGCGGAGGGCGAACGCGAGGATCCGCAGAAATCGAGGAAAGGGACGTGACGACCTATACTCTCAACAACGTCATCGACGACTTCCATTTCACGATGCTAAAAATTGCTGCTGTTTATTATTATTTAGCTGCATTGCCAGTTCACTCCACTCCCAAGCCAAACAGGTGGGCAAAAGTGTCCATAAACCTTTCTTTAACTCTGCTTAATCTTCAATTCCCTTTTCTCGTTCCGTTTCACTCGTCGCCTATTGGAACACACGGTTTGCTCTTTGCGCCAATTACCACGGCAATACCTTTCAAATTTCAACGTGCAAAGCAATTCATTCCTCAGCATCCACAAAGAAAGCAGTTCTTTCCGCATACGCTCGAAGAAAATCTAAGCGTCAAAGAGACAGTCCGAACAGTACCAGTGTTCGTTCACACACGCACACATACGTACGTACGCAGACAAATACACACGCGCGCACGCGCATCTGTAACCTGCGAGCCCATTACCACCCATCACTGGTATCACTACCGTGTATCGATTACGTCGCAATCGTAATAGAATTTTTCCTTTCTTGGCCCCGCGTATATAACACATATCTGGCGCAGAGCCTGGGCGATCGATCTCTACCCAAAACGCGGAAATCGTTCCTTCAACCTTATCACTTGCGTGGATCATTAATCCGTCTCAGACGGAACACGAAAGATTAGGAGTAGAAGTCGACACTCAAAGGAGACTGTCAGAGGTCACAGTGCGTGAGTGACAGCTTCACCGCCCCTTGGCATCGTACGCGATTCGTCCCCGACGCGACTGAAACATGAATGGCTAATATGCTTGCTTCTAGGGCAGACGTACAATCCGCAAGTCCTGTGCATCCGGACCAAATAGGATCCATAATCCACACACGAAGACGCGTCACATCGAGCTGTTTATCATTGCTTGGCCCTGCTTCATCACCGGTAAAACGACCGTGTCGTTATCGGCCTCTGTATGGCCATCAGCCCATCATTACTTTCCTCCCGCGCAGTGCACATAAATCAATAGTCGCTTTTTGTTCTTGAAACCCCCGATATCCGCGTACCACTAGCCCGACACGATTCACATTGCCATGTCTTCTTTTTCAGATACCTCGTCTACATCTGCTCTCCCCGTCACACCCTCATCGAGTCGACGCGCGCCATCTCCTGTGGTGGCCGCGTCTTCTCTCGCCACTCCTGATCTTTCCACTCCTGTATCATCCGGTCCTTACATCACCCCGCCTCCATCGCTTCGACTGTACTCTTCTGCCCTCAAGGCGAAAATGGCCGCTGGTATGACTGCAGCAATGCGCGAGCTGAAAGGCGATCGAGGCGGACCAGAACGTAAATACGACGTAGAATATGGGTACGATGAAGATCCTATCGAACGTCATGTGAAACTATTCCTCACTCCTCGAACTGCCATTCGTCCTGACCGTCCTCGGCCATCACTATCCCATCCGTCAACCAGCGCCAGCATCAGACCTGTATCAGCGCCTCCAGCAGTCAAGAGTGGAAAATTCCATGTGACGGATGATGGGTATGGCGTCAGTATAACAGTGGATGATTCACAGCGGACTGAGCTTGCAGTGTCAGACGAAAGCGATACCGAGATGTTAGCAGCGTCTCCATCTACTGTCGGACAGTCGTCAGCGCTGACTCGGGAGCGAGATTCGTTTGTGCCAGGATTAATCAAGTTTCATCGTGCCTACCCTAGTTCCGGCAATTTGATGCCTCCTCGACCTGATGCCTGGCGGACAGACAGTACAGGTTCTACCGCAAGTAGCATTGCTAGTGAAGCCAGTTTTGAAGCTATTAAATCGGAGGATATGGTTAGCCTGTATGGGGGAGGAGGCGGCGTGAAGCGGGCTGAAGGCCCTTTTGACGAGGAGACATACTGGGGAAATGAGTCAGAATGGGGTTTCAACCGGGCATCTATGCTCTCAACTTCGACCAATGAAACCGTTCGACCTGCTAAAACTCCCAAACGGACACCCACCTCCACCGTCCACACGTCATCTCCTACAGCTACTCTTGCCTGCTCATTATTGCCACTTGCCACGCTCTCGCCTGCTCCATATCAGCAACCACCTCCGCGCCGGTCAGGATTCTCACAGCAGATGGGTGCGGCGAGTGATGATGGAAGAAGCGTTGATGGTTTAGGCGATCTTAGCATGGAAAAGGACCCTGTATGGCTAAAAGAGAGGACGCTCAGTGAAAAGATGGTGCTTCAGGCAGGGTTAAGGAGTCAACGGCAGAGAGTAGAAATTAGAAGAAGATAATGAGATGCTAAATAAGTGATTGGGGAATAAGCAGAGAGTTTGGCTCCTATTTTTGGCTTTTTGGTCCGTTGTTCTTTTCCTTACTTGTGTTGTAAGCATGCTGGCATGCCGTAGAATATACCCGAATAATTATCTTATTTGCTATGAAGAAAAAGAAAACATGTCCGATGTTGTTTATGCGTATTATGTACACCCTAGTGATGACATATACGCATACTATGATAGTAAAACCATTGTTGGTCAGGTGGTCATTTTTGACACGAAATTAGTGGAGAAATGAAGCTACATAACGAATCGACTTGTTGTGCCTTATTTTTTTTAGTTTGTCGTCTGTCCATCGTAACTGTGACACTTCATGATGGTTTTCAAAAGAACTCTTGCTAGTCTCGCCTGTGTAACCGTCAAGGGCTATCTAACACCTTGCCTGGTTCCTTATTCATTGCGTGTCGTCCATTATTGAATCCCACTTGTTTCTTTCATCATGCGGTTTCCACCGGTTTTGAGGGGATGTTCCTGCTACGAACTCATGCGCCTCTCCTACATGATTCACTTGTTTAATATGATGAGAAAATGCTTGTACTTATTTGTGGATTCAACCAAGGTAGTAGCTGATGATCTGGCAAGTCTCTTACCACACACCGTGTTGATCACCCTTTCACTTCCTTTCATTCCATATACACGAACCGTGGATAACCTCATTCCTCGTTCTGATCTCCTCGGAAGATAACATTGTGAAAGGATCACTGATGTACATTGTTGTCTGCTCGTTTATATGCCTTGAAGATGCGTTTTGTCCAGACTGGGTTTCATAACTCTCTTCTTTTCATCTGCGCATGTGATCCAGCCTCAACTTGGGTCTTCATCACCATGGTCTATAAAAAGGGAGGGTCAGAAGGTCTTCGAAGTCAGGCAAGTTCAATTTTTTTCCATTCCCCTCACAATCACCATGTCATCCGCTGGCCAAAAATCGATCTTTTCAACATGCCCACCACAAGGCCTTTCGAGGTAGGAACTCCAATTTCTCATACGTATCTTACGTACTTACCGAAGATATTGGGCTGTGAATAGCTTCAAGGTCACAACCCTTCACGCCCCTCCCAGGCTCTCAAGTAAAGTTCTCCGCCCGTCTTTTTCCAGCGCCAAGCCTCCAAAATGGGAAGTAGCCCTTGCAAACAAACCTCTAGACCTCCCAGAGAGAAGCTGTTTGGCCTGTTTCTTGTCATCTGTGGGTTCATCCAGGCAGAATAGGAGCATCCTCAAGGAATTCGCAGAAAGTCTTCGACCAGTACGACGGGAAGTCGCTGACTGGTCTGATAATGCGCACTGGCTCTTTGTATCCCCTGGCATGACTGATGATGGGCAGTTCGCAAGCAGAACAGTGCTGTCTCGAAAGAAGCCTTCAAAATTGGCCATTTCAGACTATGATCGGTACCAAGATGAGGAAGATTGTAGACCACCTGATGTTCCATGGTGGGATAGCGCGGTAAGTCGCGCAACGCAGTGGTACAAAGAACGCTGTAAAGCCTCGGGATTCGTGAGTGCATGGCAGATCGCACCCTATGCGTAAATATGTGCTAAAGGCACCGAATTGCCAGGATATTACTAAGCCGGCAAACCGTCAACAAGCCATCACAGAGTGGTCGTCTATCGTCGCTAACACTATCAGGCCCCTACTGAAGCGCAATTCCTCTGGATGGGCCAGTCATCCAAAGGTGGCGATCGTCACTGAGGAAGATATAGATTTCGCTCTTCGCAATGAATATTCATTTGAAGATGGAGAGTACGCCCCTGTGATTGTCAGCCGCAGCGCTACTCAACATGGCTCAGATATCATCCGCGTGGTGATGGAAGAAGAGTGCGGTTCTCGCTCATCGGCCACTTCTTCTCGTCCTGCGGCCCCCAACGCGCATTTGATCATTCATTCAGAGTACGCATCAGACTCAGGTGCTCCGACCGTCCATACTAGGCTCGCGCTCCCTTCCGATCCCACACTTCTGAGCAGGACTTCCCCCGCTGTATACGCCTTGTCCGACCCTGAAGATACTGAGGCGCAGCAATCAATGCAGAGTGTGATTAACCATGCAGTTGAGGCTTTTGGTCAGTTTGATCGTGATCCGAACAGATCAAAGGTTATCGAAAAAGGCCTGATGGGCCACTCCAGGAAAACTTGGATTGAACATAATCGAGACCCGATTAAAAAAGGCGAATGCCTCTCAAATTACACGGCCGCCTTTCTCTCGAGCTTTTTTGACGAACCTCGCGAAATTGAGGAAAGCACTCAGGGGACAGTATCCGATGCATATTTGACGCCCAAAATGGTTTCCTTGCATGGATATGAGAACAGGGCGTGGGAAAGTTGTCTTGAAAATGGTACAGTACATCCAGCATTTCTGCGTGATTCGTCGTCCATCAAGGAAGAAATTACAGAAGATGTGCGGCGTCGACTTCAAGGATTGTCAGGATATGGAGGAGCAGAAGTCTTTGAGACGCCGCCGCCACCTTACGAAAGTGATGGATATCTTCAGGAAAGTCATTCGGATGCTGGGTCATTGTTCCTTGATTTCCTGCAGGATGAAGAATTAAGTCAGCACCAAGGACGAAGGACTGGCGGTGTTGGATCCGTATTCTCCCGTCATTTCTGGAGGAGAAACCGACAGGAAGATAGACATGGAGACTTTCAAAACTCTAAGAGTCCCAGAAGGTCATTAAGGGCTTCTTTGGCATTCCGGCTGTTAAGGGACAGTGACCTGTTTGACCTTTAAGCCTTGATGTACAATCCGAAGTCGATCATTGACCAAACTTCATGCTGAGCTAGGCAAAAAGAATTGAAAATTACTAATCATTTGAGGTTCTGTTATTGATAGCAAGCCTAATGTGCGAAATGGCTCAGCAGTACAATCCATGGTAAAATGCATACATACACTACCTCCCTCCCAGTCTTTAATGATTCTTGTCCTTTCCTTCTTCTTGTCCCTCCAAGCTCATGGCAATAGCTCTAGCAATGGCCGCCTCCTCATCTTCCTCCTCCTCCATCTCAATATCCCCTCCTTCTCCTCTACTCATTGCTAATGCTCTCTTTAACTCTTCGTCCTCCTCTTCCTGCTGTGCCACATCGGGAGCACGATTACCGGTCAGAGGATTGCCAGAAATGAAGGTACTTCCCGTCCCGGACTCGGCAATCGCACCAGCCTTGTCGGCAGCTTCTGCATGTGCTTGGGCGTTGGGGGTACCAGGAAGGTTACCTTTGTCGCCGGGAGCCATAAGAACATCACCGGAGGAGGATGAAGGGTGGGTAGTAGAGAGGGGTTGGGTAAGGGAGTCCGGTAAGGCGACACCTGCGCCAGATGAAGGGCCGGCGTCAGCGGACTGGGATTGTTGTGCCTGAGCTTCTTGTAATGACATTCGGATGGCCTGGGAAGGGTTAGCGGCATTGTTGGAAGAGGACAAGAGCCACATACCATGGCAAGTTCAGGATCCATGTTTGGATCAATGTCACCTTCAAATCCACCAGCGGCAGCCATGGGATTTTCGCCATCGAAGAGGATAGGTGATGAGGCGATCACATCGGAAAGGAATCGTTCTCCAGGAGGCACAGATACGAGGTTACTGTTTCGAATGAGCATGGACCCCTGGTAATAAAATGCTCGACGTACGACTCATCTCCAACGGCCTCGACCAAACCTCGCAGCTTCTCATCGTTGTCTCTTCCTTCATCTCCGAAAGTGACAATATCCACAAAAACGTTGTTCTTCCTCAACCTTTTCCCGAGCTTGACGAGACTTTCCGCAGATTCTCCCAATGGTGATCCGACAAATATGACGATACGTTGGCGCTGGTTCTTGTTTTCCCGATGTTTGAGAGCAAGCTGAGCGATGGAGATTGCTGTAGAAAGTTGGGCGGTGTTGGAGATGAGGACTTTGGAGAGGGCGTGCATAAGACGTCCAAGGTCGTTTGTGGGCGTAACCAGTAGAGACGGACTGTTCCCGGCCATTGTCATCATTCCGACTGCGCTTTCTGGGTTGGCGTCCGTCTTGGCCGTGAATACAGTCTGGACGGCCTCTGCTTGGGCCTGGAAGCGAGTTGGAGGGTAGTCTCCATTGCGCATGTACTCGCTATTGTCCAGGCTGCGAGGATGTGAGCTGGAGAGCGGCGCACGGGAAGGGGAGGACTCACATAAGCATGCAGGATTCGAGTGGCATGGTGTGCGCTGAGTGTATGGTTGTCGGAGGAGAGGATGATGGTAACAACAATAGCAGCAACGTCACTCGACGCGCGTCCGGTGTGCCACACGGGGTAACGCCGAGTCGCCGTCAGGGTCGCCGAGACCACTCTCACAGCGTCACCGTTGGCACCAGCTCAGCTTACAGCTTCTATCCTCCGCCAGCATCCACATACATCCCCTATACCGCATCCCCCACCCACTGCCCAAGGTGAGTCATCTTCCCGCCCCCTTCCCTTGCCCGCCACTCAGTCCTCCATCCTCCACTAATCCACCTTATCGCACCCACCGCCTATCGCACATCCGAGCACAATGCTGGGCCTGCCAGGGGCTGCTAGATGGTGCTCTCCCCACGCTGATCTGCATGCCGGCCATTGGATCATGGGTGCTAGGTGCTGGGTGCTGGATGTTGGATGCTGGATGCTGGGTGCACGCTTGGTCATTTCCTTCCAGGATTGACGGTCGCCGAGAGGACGACGTGGCGTTCGACAACGAGGGCCGATAGCACCGCATCGCCTCGACCTGCATCCATCTCGCCTTGTCCTTTTGGTGCAACAATCCATCCGTGCTGGTGCCACACGCATAGCTGGAAGAGATGGATGTGCGTTGAACAGAGCTGCCGTCAGGACTTTTTGGTGCACGGACCCTATTGTCCTCCCCAATCTTCACCGCGTCTCCTAATATGCAGCCTCTTTGCTAATTGTCTTTTTCCATTAGTAAACTCGCCCAACATGTCTATGGAAGAAGAAGGTACGTTCATCCCTGACAGCAACAACTCAGCATTAGCTAACCTACTCTCAGTCGCCGCCTTGGTCATTGACAATGGCTCTGGTATGTGCAAGGCTGGTTTCGCTGGTGACGACGCTCCCCGAGCTGTCTTCCCGTAAGTAACAACGAAATTCACATGGATTGAACTCACCAGATCAGTTCTATTGTTGGTCGCCCTCGACACCAGGGTGTCATGGTCGGTATGGGCCAGAAGGACTCTTACGTCGGGTATGTACATCGCCTTTACCCTTTTATTTTTATTAACCCACTTCAGTGACGAAGCTCAGTCTAAGCGAGGTATTCTTACCTTGAAGTACCCCATTGAGCACGGTATCGTCACAAACTGGGACGACATGGAGAAGATCTGGCACCATACCTTCTACAATGAGCTCCGTGTCGCTCCTGAGGAGCACCCCGTCCTCCTCACTGAGGCTCCTCTTAACCCCAAGCAGAACCGAGAGAAGATGACCCAGATCATGTTCGAGACTTTCAATGCCCCTGCCTTCTACGTCTCTATCCAGGCCGTTCTCTCTCTTTACGCTTCCGGCCGAACCACCGGTATCGTTCTTGACTCTGGTGACGGTGTCACCCACACTGTCCCCATTTACGAAGGTTTCTCCCTTCCCCACGCTATCCTCCGTATCGATCTTGCTGGTCGAGACCTTACCGACTACCTCGTTAAGATTCTCATGGAGCGTGGTTACCTCTTCACCACTTCTGCCGAGCGAGAAATCGTTCGAGACATTAAGGAGAAGCTTTGTTACGTCGCTCTCGACTTTGAGCAGGAGCTCCAGACTGCGGCCCAGTCTTCTCAGCTTGAAAAGTCTTACGAGCTTCCTGACGGTCAGGTCATCACCATTGGTAACGAGCGATTCCGATGCCCCGAAGCTCTCTTCCAGCCTTCTCTCCTTGGTCTCGAGGCTGCTGGTATCCACGAGACTACCTACAACTCTATCATGAAGTGTGATCTCGACATCAGGAAGGACCTCTATGGTAACATTGTCATGTCTGGTGGTACTACCATGTACAATGGTATTGGTAAGTCATTTTATTTTTGCCTTCCTAAAGACACAGCTAACAATATTATAGCCGACCGTATGCAGAAGGAGATCACCGCCCTTGCTCCTTCTTCTATGAAGGTCAAGATTGTCTCTCCTCCCGAGCGAAAGTACAGTGTCTGGATCGGTGGTTCTATCCTTGCCTCTTTGTCTACCTTCCAGCAGATGTGGAGTAAGTATCCATGTCATCACTTTTATAAAACCCCGCTAACGCTTTGCATAGTCGCGAAGAGCGAATACGACGAGTCTGGTCCCTCAATCGTCCACCGAAAGTGTTTCTAAGTGCCATCAGCATTATCTTCCATTCTCGAGAAAGCGTCCTTTCCCTATTGGCTTTTGTATACCTGAGCTTGATTGGGTTAGAGAGTTTTTGAGCTCTTAGGTATTTAGTTTAACACGCAAATCAGACATTATACTCTTTTTTTTCTCCCTTCCTCACAATTTGATCTCCCTTTGTCTTAAAAAAGATATTTATGAAAGATGAATGGATATGCCTTAGCACGTATAGGCTGCATGTGCACAGTCAACAAAGACAAGACTTCTCAACTCATCCACTGAATTTCATCCACCTCCATGGCTCTTCAATGTATTTCTTCCAGGTCTCTGTAAAACTGATTAGTTCTGCGCCCTCGAGCTATCGTGGTTCATACTTGGTTAGTCTCAATGTAAACTGTCCTTCGACAAGATGAAACTCACAACTCTATGATCTGCGCTCCATCCTACTGGAACCCTCAAAACGGCCTTCAAACCTGCACTCTTCACATCCTCCACCCCCAAATCAAAGACTTTCCCACCCTCTTTCTTAACCCACTCTACCTCCCACTTCGCCCTTCCAACCGCGCAAATGGCCAGACCTCCGCCAGGAGGTAATATGGGGGATGCACCGCTACATTCGCCTAACCCACCTACCGAGGAGACGGTGAGGTGAGCTCCTTCCTGGGAAGAAGGTCGATGGGCAGTTTGGCGGAGGTGGGTCAAATGGTTGGTTAGGATTGGGATGGGGGTAGAGGGGTTAAGAGGGGGCAGAGAAGGGGTGAGAAGGCCATATTTTGGATCTGCGGATAAGAGTGTTTTTGTGATTAGTCAAAGTTTCTTCGCAACATCTAAGAGAAAGGCTATGAAAACTTGCCTGATACGGCTACCCCGATAATTCCATGTCTACTGACTTCCAACCATTTCTCGGTCCCATCGGTACCATGCCTGACACGAGAACGCATGATAGGATGTTCTTCCAATGCCAGAAGGAGGGTTTTGATCAGGAATGTCAGTAGAGTAGGTTTCACATCTTTGTCAACCTCGGAGGTAGTTGCGCCTTCGTGAATGAGGGAGGAAGGGATATCAGAAGCCGTATATGAGGGCTTGGAGGGCGAAAAAGGTTTGCTTTTGAGGTAGGGAATAAGAGCTGTGAGATCTAGAGTGTGCGAATAGCTGTGAGAGTCACGCCCGCCATGTCAGCTTGAATGTTTATGAATCAACCGTAGAAGAAAAAGAGACCTACCCAAAATGAGGGATCTTGGCTTGTTCGCTCAAAGCTTTATACATGACCTTCCTGGTTCGTCCAAACTCTACTCGAGTGGTCTCCTGTTCAATCACCTCTGATTTATTACTAGTAGTGTGTGTGTTATATCCCTTCGCTTGTGCCGACTGATTTTGTAGACCAGCGGTGGTATTAGCAGCGGCAAGAACATCCTCCCTAACGACTCTCCCACCTTGGCCCGATGGTGACACTTGGGAAAGGTCTATTCCGAGTCTGAGAGCGAGTGTGCGCACAGCAGGGGCCGCTTTGATAACTGCTCTTTCACGATTTCCCACAGCTTGAGGGCGCCGTTCCGGTACAGGGCCTGTGTCATGCTGAGGTTCCCTGCGCGGAGCGCTTGGCAAGATGGCAGCTTCGCCAGATAATTTGGCTGGGCCCGAAGCGTCCATGGATGCATCATGCGCTCGGAATAGGGTTTCTGTCGCCGTGAGATGGTCGTCTTCGTCTTTGTCAGCGTCATCCAGCGGGTGCTTTCGCCGGGATGTTGAAGAGGTAGGAGGAGGAAATTGACGTTCAGAGGCTCGTTCGAGCTCCTCGCTCAGATCTTCTGCTTGTGCAACAGTTGCGCTTTCATGCGCCCTGATTTCGTCCTGACCTGAAAGCTTCTCTGGTTGTATTCCTAGTGTCGGCGATTTTGTATTATCTCCAACACCGTCTTGGGCACTGTCGGATTTAGGTGGGACTTGTAGACCGCCTTCTGCAGCGTCCTCGCTACTAGGCTCGTCCGTCTCGATCACACAAAGCACGGTACCAACCTTGACCATGTGCCCCGGGTCAGTTTTGATATCGCGGACTATGCCTTTCGCGTGAGAAGTCAATTCAACCCTTTATGTTGCAGGATAGATTAGCTCAGCCATTAAATGGACACGACACGACCATAACTTACACGCTCTTATCGCTTTGGACTTCACAGAGGGCATCAAACTCCTCAACGGCTTGACCATCTGTAACGTACCATTTGAGAATTTCGACCTCTGTAATACCTTCGCCGATATCGTGCAGCTTGAAAGGAGAGAGCTTCAGAGCGGGAGACGATTGATGAAGGAAACGCGAGCATATACGGAAATTGCCGGAGAAATTGAGGTCGGGAGGGGAAGTGAAGGCATATGAAACGGGACTGATGCTGGTGGTAGGTGAACGAGGGAGACGGAGAAGCCCGAAGCGACGGAGGCGAAAGAACATGATGGACTCGTGGCTTAGAATGGTTGAAGAAGTAAAATTGAAGCATCGAAACATATGGCTTGGGCTACATATACACCAGCTGGTCCATGGTCACCCGGCCACGAACCCGATTTCGACGATACACAAGCGCTGCAAATAAGAATGACAGGACATCATCGTGACACAACAAGAAACCATACAGAACTAGATGGTCCGCCCGGCTGATACTTTTCCGGACGTCACACGTCATGTGCTACTTCTTTTGTCGACCACGCGTTTCTATTTTGTCATGGAAAAGCAGGACTGTTGTCGGTTGGTTGATCCTGCTATTAAATACCACGAGTAGCGCAGCACATCGTAGGGAGGGCAAGTTTCCAGACTGAGCAGATCATCAGACGAGATTGTGGGCTACCCCCGCCGTCACTTATTATTAGACGGCTGTCGCGTGCCTGTCACCGCTCATTAAAAGATCAGGTTAAGAAGATTTCATATAAGAAATATTTATCAGTCATCACTGGCATTGCTACATGGTGATGTTCACATTCTCGTAAAACTACATCTACTTGTCATGGTAGCGTAACAGTCTGTCTACTCATGGGGCTTCATAATATCGAATTGCTTTGATCATCAATCTACTCTTTCACAGCTTCGGCATAAGAAGGGGCCCCGGGCTCCTGAGGGTTACGGTGGGTCTGTAATGACTCATTCCCAGAGCTTTGGGCCCGATCGTTAACTCTCCCAAGCCACTTTACCACCTCGCCTACTTTCCTCTCAGCAAGTTCATGATACTCGTCCGCTGGTACGCCATATGCTTTCGCAGTGTTTTCCGCGACATTGACAGACGAGAGTACAATGTGGCGAACACTGAGGTAGATAATGTTCATTAAGCGGAGAGCGTAATCTTCGAAAACGAACACAAGCTGAACAATCGGATTGCTGTCGAGACGCAGAGTGTTGTGAACAAAGCTTATGCTGGACTGGACGGAAATGATAAAGAGGCTGAACAGGCCGAATAGGCTATCAATGGCGTTAGAAGTGCACATTTTTATAGAGGCATTACACACAAATGGACTGGCCAAGTGATTATCCTCTTGGCGGCAATACCTTTGTCTACAGAGGTGTCACAGCCAAGTAACTCTGCGACGATTGACAGGGAAGCATCTAATTGGCTCTCTTCGGCGACAGGATGTCTGGTGATGACGCTATAGACATCGGACGCAAGGATGAAGAAGAAGCTCATAATCGGACGGATAAGGAAGAATGGGCTATAGCATGGTCAGTTTAGCAAATCATTGAAATGACAATAAATAATACAAAAGATACCCACAGAATGTCCTCAAACCAAGTAGTACCCCTTCTCTTTGTAGGCCCTACTTTTGTCACGTACAGCTTTGTCTCACCCTGCTCATCACGTGCAGCATTCATGTGCAATTGGGAATCCCATGTGGACTTGAGCGCAAACTTTTCGAGTTGATGATTGGCGCAGTGGGAAAGAGGAATAATCGAAGGAATAGCCGGAGGTTTGAATGTACGTTCCCAAGAAAACCTGATAGTTTCGTCTCTACATTGCCTGTAAGTAACGCACAATGTGCAAGACAACCAGAAAAATAAATACTAACTTGGGATCATAATTGGCATTCCCTATCAAGTGAGAATCGGAAGCAACTATGGCTTCCAAAGCGGCCAGCTTCTTGATTCTGGAGACTCCTTGGACTTCTGCGAGGCGCGAGATTTGCTTGCAATTGGCCTATGTGAATAGTAAGTTCCGCTCCCTCGAGGTAAATTATCATGCCTTACATCGAAGTATTGGTTGATAGCAGAGTCAAATTCGACCCTTCATGTCAGTCCGTCAGCACAGCACACTTGCTTTAGGTCAAGTTGTCATCCGACAGGTAGTAACAGTGGAGCGACAAAGAAGAGTCTGTACTCACTTGTCGAGAGAGACGAACTTAGTCGCCAATTCTTGGGCTACGTCTTTTACTGATTTCTGGTCCATGGTGGTCTGGTAATGCTAACTGTATTTGAGCAGTGGTAATGGTGAACGACGTGAAAAAATGGATAATCCGCCTTTATATACTGTGAACTATTCTAATGCCCAGCCCTCAAATTCGTGGCTGTACCGATCACTGACGCCATACCACAGACCACAGCAGCTCGCAGAAAGGGTGACATACTCCACTTTGTTCCTGGTTCAGAATTTCCCACGGACGCTGTCCTACAAGTGATGACGGACAAAAATAATAAGGCTCGGACAGATCCGATATCACCCGGCCATGATTTCGTAATCACCAAGAACAAGTTCAACATAGTGGAAGTCGATAAGTCCGAATAAAAGTCGACTCTAAACTTCCACTAATCCATATACTCTCGATACGTTTAATAACACGTTCAAAAGGCATACTGTTCCACGCCCATCTCGTGAATGTCAGTACTTCGAGTTCTTCCTCGTGTGGCCCGCGCCGTGCGCCCTGCTTCTCCGTCCTTGAGATCCATTTCGACCACAAACACCATCTTCAAATCCACCACTGCCGATCCCTTCCCTCTCCCTTTTGCAGACCCCGAACTTGCTCATGCAAACAACTCTCTCCCCTCCAGTTCAGAAGAATGGCCCCTACCCGAACCTTTGGATCGCACTGGCGAGGACGAGAAGACTCTTCGAGCGAGATTGATTTATCAGAGTCGTAAGAGGGGTACGCTGGAGACGGATCTTATTCTGTCAACATTTGCGAGAGACGAGCTGCCAAACATGGGCTTTGAGGAGATGAAACAATTCGACACGGTGAGATCATCTTGTGTTTGTCATGTGATTTTTCCGAACAGCGCGGCTGACTTTTTCCTTCAGCTTTTGGATGAGCCTGACTGGGATATCTTCTACTGGTCAGTGGAAAAGCGAGAACCCCCTGCGCGATGGAAGGGAACGCCTCTTCTAGAAAAGTAAGCCACATTCTCTTTTACCGTTCTTAGACGGCCGCCTAACAATCGTCCTAGGCTTAAGAAACACGCTAAGAATGAGGGCAAAGTGGTTCGGATGATGCCTGAGCTGATGCAGAAGGAGCCTGACCTGTAACGGTGAGAGAATGCATGTATCTGTGTAGCGTGCGTAAGCTCTGGTGTAGTTTTTAGCCTGCAACCCTCCTTTCGGTATCATCTGGCTATTCGCACTGACCTCTCCGTCGCGACTTCTTTCCCCACTTCTTCCTTCCTCCACTATTTCTTACACTGATTTCTGTCTTTTCTTCCTTCTTCTTTCATCCTCACTTCACAGTTCTCTCTATTATCACTACCAATATGCAGTACCCCAGAGTCAACAGATATCCTGATAACGTCCTCGTTCGCCTCCCAGCCTACTACGCCGATCATGGTGGCCCAGGTTGGTACCCAGAACTTCAGTCTCCTCACCAGACACGTCTAGCCATGCGGTACAGTTCTGCGCTCAGAAAAGATGTCTATATCCAACCCAATGCTCTTTTTATATCTGGCATCAAGGAAGAGCTGGGCATGCAAGGGATACGCGAAATATTGTATTCTTTGGGAGTAGAGCGAGGAGTGAGTAGAATCGGCCACCATTCAGGTATATACGTAAGCTAATACAGTACAGCTCGAGTTTACTATGTACCGACCTCTTAGACACCTCTCAGGTCTTGTAATGACCACTATTCAGTTCCCCTCTCAACGTCAGGCAGAAGACGTGTTGATCACTGTTGTGAGTAACGATAGCTTGTCATACTCAGTCAAACTCCAAATGCGAGCTGACTAAGTTTAGAACAAGAACAATCACCTTTTTGTTTCTTCTACCAGTGAACTCAAAGCCAGGTATCATGAAATCAATAGTAGGGGCGTTAATGCAGCCTCTACCAAAGACATCCTCGTACGTCCCTGCCTTTGCTCATTCATACTTAGAAATATGAATTTACAGCACTGCCTTGGTATAGCTCGTCCGTGAAGAACTTTCCCTCGCGCCTGCCTATATTCCCACCATCGTCCCTCCCCACCTAGCCCATTTGCTGTCTTTTCAGCCTGCCCGCTGGAACGCGGTCGGTTATGCCCGTGATGCTTTCGTCAACAAACGCAAGCTGACAGAATATGACCACGACCTTTATCCCCTTGTGTACGGCCATCTTCATAATCCATCCGATAAGCGCACTCATCACCATCAGGGATATGACAGAATGGGGAGGTGCGGTCCCTATGATCGAAGAGAAGTGCCTTCTCCACGAAAAAAAAGGTTCTTGGCGCACGATTTTCTACCCAGTAGCTTGCACAAATATGAGGATATTCCTAAATTACATTACGACGATTACCAGGTTTCATCTCATTTAACAGAGTCTGCTCCTGAATCTGCACTCCAATACGGTCGGAAGAGTCCTGACACTAGGTTTCAAAATACCTCTGCTGATTATTCTCAACTTAACTCAACATTAAGGTCAACCCTATGGAGTATTCAACAGCCGCCTAAGAAAAAGGTAAAGAGGAGAAAAATCTTGCATAAGACTAAGTACGCTCTTGATATGGGTATTGGATCTCATGTTGGGAATGGAACGGTTCGTCCTGGCATCAATGCGCAAAGAAAGAGAACTTTTGTGTCCAAAGGATTGTCTACGCTCACAGAGAGAAATGAAAATCAAATCGGAGGAGAGAACCAAACCCCGGCTGTTCTTGAGTGGCTGCGCCAGACTGCTTTCGGCAATGAGGGAAATGCAGAACCTCTAGCAACTACAGCCGAGATATTGGCTTTCAATCAGGCTGAGCAAGGGCAAAACTTGGCTTGCGGAGGGCTTCTTGGTTGGAATGGCAAAGCGAAAGCTGCCCTAGATATAGAGTCACAGCCGCAACTTGGCACCCTCCCCCAGACCTGCGACATCAATCTGGGTCCGCCCAGACCCTCCTGCAGTGCCGCTTCACCGTTCATTTACAGTGACCTTCAACCTTTCACGACATACTTCTGCCCCTTTATCCTTCAGAGAGGGTACTGCGAGCCAAAGTTCATTGCATTATCGAATGATCGCAAGACCTTGTATCTCATGGAGCGTTACGATCCTCACGAATTGCGGAGGTTCAGCGAGGTGTGCGCCATTGACGCTCTTTCGGAGGACCAGAGGAAGCTGTTAGGGCTTGAGAGGAGGTGGACCATGAATGGGCAGGCGGAAAAGATGTGGGGTGAAAGCGAAAAAGGTGTCGTTCAATTTCGCGCACCTGAGTGATTTGTAGCGATTCGATTCGATTAACATGAATGGTTGAGGTTGTGTGGGGTGAAGTAAGGATGTTGTTGTGATTGTGTTGGGATTCTATGTTCATACTGCATGAGTCTTTCTCATTCAGCTTCCGCATTGTAATCATACATGCCATTCAATGTATTTAGAAGCATTTGATGATCAAAAGCTTTAATAGCATTTACCTACAACAATTGCTCTTCGCAATTTGACAGCGCAAAAGATGTCAGCTGATATGATATGTCACAACGTTCATTCGCCTGGGAAGCGTCTCAAAATGATTCGGAAGTCATTCCTACAGATACTCGGTCATCTTCTTCAAGGCACCGCACCATGATTTCATCATCCCAGCTGATTGGTAAGTACTTTTCTTCCTGCAAATTAAACGTTATAAGCCTTTTGATCCGCCATAGACTGGATAGCAAACGCACAAGATTGAGAGTGAGCCTATTCCATATCCCAGCTGCCATCCTCTGATGAGATGCTTCGGACGGATGGAAGCAGTCAATAGGGGAGAGAGCAGTTATGGGGTAGTTGGGGAGATCAATGGCTGTCCCAGGTTGCCTAACATCCCATGATCAATCATCGTACCATAGACGCAGATGGGAGCATACCAAATGGCTCCGAAGTGCTCGTCACCTTCTTTCTCCCACTCCCTGACAATTTCCAAGACAGCTTCATCGTAGGCCTCTCCTAATTCGTCCATCTTTTGTCTGGTCCAATCCCCAGTGGGTCCTGGTAAGAGTGCACAGGAGCATTCAAGGGGAAAGTGAGGGATCGGATACGGGAAAAGAGGCGGCTGACAATAAGGGTCTTTGAGGGTAAGTTTATATATCGCTGACACACGGAAGAGGCCGACTAAGGTATGGTCAGAAGCTCGACTTTATAAGATTGGGGGTTGAGCCCTTACTAATGTTAACTATAATATTGGCTGATACATATAGTCAGCAACAGATAGACGATCCAGTTGCCGCAAGCACTTACGGACATTCTTCCTTAGTGCGTTAACAGCATGTTTGATATCTTTCGCAAACCGCTTTGGTGAACCACTGAAGTCGATGTCAGTGATATTTGCTGCACAGAAAGGATTTTAGCTTGAAACTAGATGACAAGGTCAATGGTTTACGATATAGACAGAAAGAACACTGCAAACTTCAGTCTCAGGTTACAGAACAACGAGATGCTACTACATACAATGTCATTCGCCCCTATGCCGAGATTGACAAACTTCCAATCTTCTTTTCTGATTTCCATGTCCTTTAATCTAGGTAGAATGAAATCTTCTCCACATGTCACCAGCAGCTACCGTTGGAAGGCCGGAAAAACACTCACCTTCTACCTGTCGCAATAAACCGGCACTGACGCTTCCTGAAACAGCGGCATTCAATCCATCCTCTTCCGGTCTCTCTGCACACCCTTTGATACCCCACCCATTCAAACAAGTGACTGGGGGATGCTTCCCTTTGGAGCTTCCAGTTATTTCCTCTGCAGATGGTGAGAAGTGCCGAAGGATCTCGGGAATTGTAATGGCCCCTGGGTCAGAACCAATTGGATAAGAGAGTCCGCGGTATTCTTGGATATCGAGGGAAGGGAGCAAAGGCCTCTGTCGGTCCACCTGAGAAGGAGCAGAAGACGCACTAGATGATCGAGATCCGCGTGCAAGAAGACCAGCTGTTATGCTGTCTCCCAAAGCCATTATGACTCTGAAATCATCTGGCCGACTGGGTACTCGCATGGTCAACCAAGTCCTTCTTGAACAGTAGACAAACAGCTTACACATCCTTGGCAACTGTCGGATAAACCCTTGGACGAAGAGAAGGACATTCATGCAGCCTTGAGAATGGCACAAGCTTTCCAGGTAACTGAGGTTTAGGTAGGTGCGGTGGCAAAGACCAACAGTTCACCGGGATAAGCACAAGTACCAGGAGAAATTGAGCGACGGGCGAATATCTGTGAATCCACATCTGCTAATGCAATGACGGTCGGTCGAATTCCGAGAGTCTGTTATAAAGACATATTCAGTACACAGTGACTGTGTAAAGGATGAGGGGGATAGAGCCGAACAAAGGGGTGGCTTATTCGTTCAGTAACATCATAATAAACAAATGTTCGTTGTCGAGGCACATGATGATGACGGAAAAAAAAGGAACCGAACGACCCTGCCGGTGTTTGCTCGGCATTGTCCGTCGGCCATGATCCATTTTAATTTCTTCCTCTTCTTCGTTCTTGCCCCCTATATTTTTCTTTGTTAATCACTCTTCTTGCCCTCAAACTTACCATATCTGATTATACTCCAAGGCTTCAGCATCACAATTTGCCATCCATGTCGTCCACATCATCAAATAACATAGACAAACGCGCTTTTCCTGGTAAAGACTGCCTGTATGTCCATCTTACTCTCATTTCATCTGTATGTGTGCCCCATTGTACTTAAGCTGACCCTGAGCTTTAGGACATGTCGTCTTACTGGGGCCGCAGTATTCACTGGCGTCGGAACGTACGCACTGGTACAGGCCAACCAACAGGGAGCCTTCAAGCGGATACGGCCGCAAGGTGCACCAGTCGTGGCGGGGAAAATCACAGCATTGATTGGCACTGGTGAGTTGAATCGGTTTGAAAATGGTGTGTACGACGATACAACTGTGCTGATCAAGATATAGTCTTCATAGGCTTGGGTATAGGGAGGTTGTTCATATAGGACGTCAAACTAATCATTGAAACGACATTAATGCGACAACGCAATCAACAACCAAGACTTTCGACCATTACCTGCATTCTCGCACCTATGTGACGCTAGCGGTTTCAACCATTGCTCCTCAGCTTGCGCCATCCATCCATCACATGTGCTGGAGACAGGGACCGGGAATGGATATGGATATACCATGCATCGGGAAAGAATTGTACAACGACCGCTACAATTTCAACTCAAATATGTGGCCTAACTTATTGCTCGTTAACAAAGACAGCAGCCATACCCTTCAATAAATTAGCAATAGATCATTTCTTTGTGCATCATGCCAAAACTTACCATACCGCTCCCGATACACATGCTCGTCACAAAGACCTTCTTCTTTTCACGTTTGGCCTCAGAAAATGCTGTGGCGATCTGTCTAGCGCCAGTGCAGCCCAAAGGGTGACCAATAGCGATGGCACCACCGACAGGATTGACATTTTCGAAAGGAATATGAAGGTGTTGGATGGACATGACCGCTTGAGATGCGAAGGCCTAATAACAGCACGTCAGGAGGTTGGCTGGTTACCATCAACAGAGGAAACGCACTTCGTTGATCTCAAAGAAGTCGACATCATCCTTGGATATGCCAGCCTTCTCAAGAACTTTGGGGATAGCAAACGCGGGGCCAATACTGTAACTGGTGTTAGTGAACAGACATACCATCTCATTTTTCAACTCACCCCATGAGTTTAGGAGGTACACCAACGACGGCAGACACGACAAACTTGCCCAAAATTGGCAATCCCAACTTCTGAGCGACCGAACGCCTGGCAAGGATGACAGCGGCTGCGCCATCGGACACCTGAGACGCATTGCCGGCATGAGTACTACCATCCTTGGCGAATGCGGGTTTGAGTTTGGCAAGAGACTCTGCGGTCACACCTTCTCGGATGCCTTCATCAGAGTCGACAATGATTTCTTTTTCCTCGTTGGTTTTAGGATCAGTCCATCGCACCTAGACAGGAACAGATCAGCGATAATTCTTCACGACGCTGCGCCATGGTCGAATAAGATTCACCTTGACGGGGACAATTTCCTCCTTAAATTTACCAGCCTTCTGAGCCGCAGCAGCCTTGCCAAAACTGTTCGCAGCAAAGGTATCTTGTACGTCTCGGGAAATGTTATATTGCTTAGCAACGTTCTCAGAGGTGATGCCCATGGGAGTGAGACAGTCTGCTGACTCTGGGTTGGAGAGAATTTCTTCGGACATCTTTTCAGGGAGAACGCCAGCACCATAATGAGCGGTCATGTGTTCAACACCGGCGCCTGCATATAATATCAGCATTCAGAACATGCCAAGATAGGTCAAAGGACTTGCCGATACCAATGTCAATCTCTCCAGCCTTGATTTCGTTGGCGATCTGAAACAGTGCCTTCATTAGCATGGGCTGTGCGGATATCGACCGCACGGACACCCACCTGAACGACAGCCGTCAAACCTGAAGAACATTGTCTATTAACGGTATTGATGGGAGTGCTGCTATCATATCAGCCTGGATCCAAATCATGTCTGCTAGCACTCACGTGTAGGGTATCCCTGCGTACAGCTGTGCCATTCTAGCCACATTGGCACCTCCACCCGGAGGCAACACATTTCCCACGGCGACGTCTCTGGAAAATAAAACCCAGTCATTAATACAAACTGAAGTGGTCCCAGAACGGTCAAGGCTGCAGACAGGAAAGGCTTACTGAATTTGTGCTGGATTGACTTTACCTCGCTTCACCGCTTCAGTAAAGACGGCGGCGAGAAGGTCTTCAGGACAGCAATCTTTGAAACCTCCCTTCTTTGCCTATATTTTGATCTTGTAAGCCTGAAGATACTATGTAGAATTTTTCACCAACGAACCTTGGCAATCGGGGTTCTGACAGCGCTGACGATGACAACGTCGTCGGAAGAGTTAATCAAAAGCCTCGCTCTACCAAGTGAGGGAATAGAGTTTGTGATGTTTTGAATAGCAGAGGACATATCTGTGAAGCTGTGATTTGAATCGTCTATATCTGTTCTTCAAGTGCGGATCGAAGATAAAAGTCGAGATATAAGAGTGTGGATAGAAATTGCTTCCCAAATGGTGTGGATGAAGTCACTCTCCGGCACAAGTGATAACCGGATGGCCTTCGGCGATTTGACGGTGTTTCTCACGAGTGGCGGACTTGTTGATTAGTCACGTCCTTGCGCGCCTTGCTATTTTTCTCCGCCCGTCTCCGAGTATTTTGCCTCGCAAGCCAAGAGTCACTCAAGCCCACAACTGCTCTTCAAGAACTCACACAGATACGGACAACCCCCACCATGGCCTCCATCTGCGCTGCTTGCTCTCGCCTCCTTTCCCGCCCAGCCATCCCGTCATCTTCTCGCCTTCCAGCCTCTCTTCCACGTCTTCCACCACCTCGCCATTTCTCTACTCTTCTCGCTCCCTATTTTCAACATAGAGTACCTCGCTCGGACCCGAAACCTTGCCGTTTAGCTAGTACATCAGCTTACAATCCTTCTCGTTCTGGTTTACCAGATTTGCCACCTATCCCTTCAAGGCCTAATATCCAAGTCTCTGCGCCGTCATTGGCAGCTATCAAAGAGGAGGGATTTTACGACGATGATGTCAAGCTGTTGCCGCCAGAAGAGGCAATCTTGAACATTACGCAAGAAGCTGTCCAAGTGAGTTCAACGCAATCTTCCTCGAGCGAATCCCTTTAGGCTGACGTCTGTACGATTAGCAATTGGCCAGGATCACTTCACGTGAACCTTTAGAGGTCCTGAGTCAAGGTAAGCTTGCGTTGAGAGTGGGGGTAGAAAGTGGTGGGTGTCATGGATATCAATATACTATGGACTTGACAGAAGAGAGAGGTGTCGATGACTAGTGAGTTTGCGAAGCATTTGGTGGCTACCAACCACAATGTTGGCATTCTAATCAGTATCATAGCGTCTTACAACCAGAGGGTGTGGCATGTATACCAGTTGTCATCGATCTCACATCGTTCGGTCTTCTCAAAGGTTAGTCGCCTCCGAACAGCCCGTAACTTATCCGCTCATGCGATACGCTAGGTGCTACACTTCATCACGCCACCGAGCTCATTGGATCTTCCTTTAGACTACAAGACAACCCGCAAGCTAAGGAGGGTGGCGCTTGCGGTTGTGGTGTAAGTTGGGAGGCCAAGTAGTCATGCATTCATCGTTCTGTCTTGATTGCGGTCTGTCTTTATCGACCAACTATATATTCTCATGCCCTCATTCAGCCCCGGTTTATCTCCAGCTTGGCAAGTCACGTATTTTCCTCCACCGATTTGAATTCGATACAGTAGTACTCTTAGGGGGAACTGAAATTGCTGGGGCAGATTCCTCTCTTGTTCGCGTACCGAACTGAGAGCTTGTCGCAGTCGATTCTGGCAATGGAAGATTCTCTTGCACGTCCTCAAACCAATCAAATTGCGCTAGACCTTTGTCAGAATGATGCTTTGAGAGAGGTGGACCTTTTAAGAGGTGAACTTACCATTAGGTTCTAAGCCATTAGCTATGAACAGTTTTTCTAGTTCTGTGAGCTGCTGAGGAGCGATTGTATGCCTTTCTGCGTTATTTATTTAGTCAGCTGATACACGCAGATCCTCCTTATCCACTTACCAGAGACTGTCGCTGCATCTATCTGTGTTGTTACTTTGGGAAACCGTCAGTCTTGCATCATCAACACCGAAGGAGAAACACACCCGCGTCGAGCTGTTGAGATGCCTCCTTACCATCACTGCTAACATCAATGCTTTCGTTCGTCCTGGAAGCATGCCATTCCTCAACATTCTTTTCCCATTTCTTAGCCTCTTCTCTGTCCTTTTGAGCAGATGTCGCCCAAGCTTTGCGCCACTCTTTGGTAGTGGCCGCCGGTCCATTATGTTCTGTATAAAGGGCGCTGAGGGTGAAGTAATTGGACGCCGCGCGAGACATAAGGGCACTGTGTGCCTCCAAGTCTTCTGAAGCAAAAGTGGAATCATTCATCTGTGTGGCCATTTCTTCCCACTTAGCCTTGGATCGATCAACAATCTCTTTCATTGCCGATGAAATGGCAGTATTGTACTTAACGTTTTGAGACGGTACCATTTTATTTCGGGGCTGTTCGGAGAGTAATCTCTGGGCATGGGAGTTGATGTCTTGCTGTAGCTCCGAAAAACAGTTGAAAGCCACTTGAGGCATAGGCTTGAGTGCGGATAGATCGGGCGTATAATCAACCTTGGAGGGAATATAAGGAATCATACACTCAAGGAAATAATCATGATGACTAGGGCTCTCTACTGTAGCCTTTCCTTGAGCGAAAGGAGTACTGCTTGACATTCCGAACCATGAGTTGGCCACTTATATTCAGATAAAAGAGTTAGTACTTTGATCCGATTGCTAGGATCACTAACGAAGAGACTCTTACCATTCTGTCGAGCTACTCTTGGGATGGTTACTTCGTTCCATTTGAAATTCGGGCCGCCCGAACATTCCTCCCAATCTTTGTTGATGGTATTCACCATCTCGGCGACCTCACCACGTTTCGCCTCCACATAGCTCTCTAATTCCTTCAAACGGGTTAATGTGTAACGCTGGACTGACGATCCATAAGTGGGGCCGTCGGAGTCTCTCTTCGTCAATGCATCCATATGACCTTTTCTGATTGGCCCTTCTTGCCTTTCCGTTGTCTCAGTGAAAAATCCATCAGCTTTTTGCTCTATGTCAACGAGTAGGTCGGGGTCAATATCCCAAGTCGAGGAGTGCAAGTTGCTGACAGCGAATCGCAATTCAGACATCGCTTTCGTCCAAGGCCTGCTTCTATTTTTGTTTTTGCCGGTCAGAGGCCTAGAAGCACCATTATGCAGGCTGCAAAGATCATCGTATATCTTAGTCGCTATATCCGGTAACATTTGATTGATCGTCAAGTGCGACTGGGCAACATTATATGCCCGGCGGAGAACGTCAAGTTGCGTGCAAGCGCCATCGTCCCAGGTCATATTTCTGTGATTCTTTAACTCTTCCAGATGTGTGTTCATGTCTTGAAGCAACACTTGCAATCTATCCGAACCACTGCCTTCCAGCAGGATCTGGACATGCTCTCTTTCACGACGAAGCCCTGCAGCCTCCTCTTGAAGAGCTTTGGAGTACTCTGAAATCCGAGAAGGGTCCCAATGTCGGTAATCTGTCGTAGTTGACCTCGGTTCTCCTCGCTTATAGCCCAGAGTCTGGATAACAGATTCACTATCCATAAACGTGAGTGTCTTGAGTTTCTCGATGAATGAAGGAGTCCTGGCTTGTGAAGCTATTGATAGAATTTCTTGAAGGTGGTGATCTCGAAGATAGTACGCTGCACACTGTTCGGGTAGATCACCTAGAACGAACTTGAGTGAGGCAAGTCTCAAAGCCTTCGTTTGGGCCTCTGTTGGATTAATCTGCCTGGAGGTTGAGGGATTCGACATGGTAATGGACTGCTTGTTTGTGATTTAAAAGGGCGATTATCGCCCAATGAAGAGTGGTCGTCTGAGGCTATTTGTATCATAAGGTCAGAGCAGTCTTCGCCTTGACAAGCGAACGTGGGTTCAATTTGCCTACCGTATAAATTGGAAGAAAGGACAAATTTTCATGTGGTGAAACACCGACAAGAAAAGCAGGGCAAGAGAAGGGTTGTATGCCTTCTCCTCCGCTAGGAGCGACAAGAGGGAACCAAGAAGAAGGGAGAGCTCTGAAGCTCCGAAGAAGAGTTAGTTCTCCATTATCACGGCATCGGTTACATAGATGAACGCTTAATGGTAAAGTGCAAATGTAATGCAAGATGGAGGTTAGATGAATGGAGCTGAATGGATCGGAGTGAGAATATTGTCGCATGGTATGACGGACCTTCATAAACATCGTCCTCCTTCCATTATCAGATTGTAATGGGTGCGCTGATAAAACCTTCTACTTTGCGAGCTGCAAATCTAGGCTTGGAGTGGTCTGGAGTCCAGATGAGGGACTGCGAAAGGCAGGAGGGAATTGCTGGATGGTTGGTTAGTCAACGAAGATTGCGTGTGAGTTAGGATGATATTGTCAAGAAAATAGAACTGAAAAATGAAAAGAATGGACTTGTATAGTGGGTCGCTGAAGAAAGCCGCCGCATCATCCAGCAACGCTCAATTATTTGGCCGCGATCATTGATCAGATGTCAACAATTAATCAACCATACTATTGGCGGTTGAAAATTGAGTTGGTACTTGGTTACTATGTACAAAGATGGTATGCCATCCATATCCAGTCAAGGGTAGTTATTAGATACTTGCTTAAATGCTGATGGTACGCATACAGCTGTCTGCTGTTGTACATCAATATCTCGTTAAACAGAATCCTATGTAACAATGAAGATGCTATGTACATAATTACACACGTTACGAAATAATCAGGCGGATGGTATGATGATGTAGCAAGGTAAAGCGAAAAGGCGAATAGCGCAGGGGAAAGGAAGGCCAAAAAAGAAGGTAAAAAGGGAATGCTACTATATACAAAGAGAGCAAAACCCGAGGTGATATGCTGGGGTGATTCCGCGAAATACGGGGATGGGGATCGAAAAAGGGGAGCATGGATATTATACATTTTTGTGATCGGAATGGATCTGTTATAGTGTGGCAACGCGAAACGAGTCGGGGGCAACATGTAGTGTTTGAGATGGAGGAAGAATAGGAAATTTGCACAGATAGGGGCGAGGAATAGAGATGTAAGGCGGGCCATATGGACCAGGAAATTGGGTCAGGGGAAGTTGGAATAGAAGATGGGAGCCATGTAAGGGTTGGAGGCATTTCGTCGATGAGTTGGAGCCCTAGCTCGTGAGATGCTCGGCTACCGGCGAGACTGCCAGCTTTATCTAGCTGGAGCTATCGATGGCTTGCCAGTCCTCTTGACCCTCTCCTACGCTAGGGAAAGCAAATCCCTATGAAATAATGGTTAGCAATTCCGTACATGGTATTTACTGAATTGAGACGCACATCAAAGTTGAAAACCTCGTTATCAAACCCGCCTCCATCTCCGTCGTTGAAGTCAAGCATCTTGAAAAGCTCATTGGAGTCATCAAACTCGAATGGCGCTTCAAAACTTGTGTTCTGACTTTGAGGTGCTTGCGTTTGCATCTGAGCTGGTACCTGTGCTGGCGGCGGAGGCGGGGCAGGTTGTGATTCAGGGTGATTTTGTTCGACCACCGTTGGAGGTGCAGGGGTCGGTTGCTCCTGGCTAGGGGTCTGTGCAGGAAGAGGATACACAGTACTTTGTGTCGAACCAGGAGTCTGGGCAACCTGTCCTGACGGGGTTTGTGCCGGTTCCTCCCCTTCTGTCCGTAAAGCATCTCCAGTGGGCTGAACCGCATAGGCGTTCTTAGCTGCCTTTGTCTATAAGTTGTAACGTTAGCCATGGCAGCCATCGATCTTGATCTCCTCTTCACATGAATTATCTCACCTTTGTCTTGCCCTTGACCGGCTTTTCCGCGGTCGTCGCGGATTTCAGCGGACGTTTGCCTGTACTAGGAGTTCTGCGTTTGCTTGTGGCTGAGGTGGCCCCAGATTGAGGTGCGTCATGGTCCGCAGCATCCCCCACTTCGGTATCGACGGTGATTCGAGCTGGCTTCTTTTTACCCTTGGCGCTTGCAGGTGTTGGTGCACGATCAACAGTGTTCCCATTGACGTTCGAGCTCCCATCTACATCATGACCAACGGCCGGTGATTGAACATTACCCACCGGCGAAGTTCCCAGCTGGACAGGAGACACGCCTATATTGAAGTTGACCGGCGAGTTGGCTACGCTGGTACGCTCCACTTGTTGGCGAGCATAGGCAGCCTGAGTAGCCGCATATACTCTATGAGCCTCAGCCAGATTATGTTGTCGGGCGGGATCTTGAGGTGTTTGGGATGCAGGAGACTTGATAAACGACGTTAATCATGTTGGAAATAAAATGACTTTTTTGTCAAGGCACTCACTTGCGAGATTTCGCTCATGTGACCCTGTTGAGGGGTCATTTGTGCTGAGACACTCCTGGCAAGTTCTACAGCTTGCCGTCTTTGATCTTCCGGTGCTAGTCACGGGATGTTTAGTCATCATCCTCGGGACATCAAGTTATCAACTTACTCGGTGCACCGACTTTGGGAAACTTGCCACCCATTTGAGCATCTTCACCTTCTCGCTTCCTCTTCTGCAATGGGGATTCGAACTGCATTCTCTGCTGCTGAGTCTGCTGATGCATACCAGGGATCTGCGAGGCTATATGACCATTGGGCATTGCAAGCATTTGTCCTTGTTGTTGTTGCTGTTGCTGTTGCTGTTGCTGCTGCTGTTGATGTTGATGTTGAAGCTGATTTTGCTGAGTCATGTATTGCTGTTGCTGTATCAATCTATGCACCTCATCTTGGGTAAGCGTATGCGGCTGGTTATTGATCATAACTATATGCCTTTGTTCTTGGTTTTGCTGTAGTTGTTGCTGCTGTTGATGTGGATGCTGGCTTTGTCCTTGTTGCATTGCCAACTGACGTCTCACAGATTCCTGTTGAGCGGCAATTTGAGCTTGCTGCGCCTGCTTCATTTCCTCAGCCTGCTGTAATCTGAGCTGGGCATCGTCATGCTTGGCTTGAGGCGCTGTGCGGGCAGTCGTGGAAGGAAAGGCGACATTCACGCCATTAGAGGCATTTGCAGAGTGGGAAGATATCAAAGAGGCAGGCGGTTGGAAGAGATGGGGTTTCTGAGCCAAAAGCGTTCTAGTATCTTGATACAGCATCCACCACTATCACGATCATATCAGCACGTATCTTGTGGGCATTTAGACGGACGCGTACCGTGAACAATTCTCCCAAGTCCTTCGTTTCGCCTTTATCTTCTCCATTTTTATCGATTTCCATTTTTTCATCGCCTGCTCCCCTACCAAAAATAGAATCGGGACCTTGCGGGTCATCCTTGCCTGTGACTGACGCAGATTGGCCGGCAGGCGTGGAGCTAGTTTTGACGTCCCGAGGTGACTGAATCTTGGGCGATGAGCCGCTTGGAGACCCAGGCTTCACTTCAATATTTCTTCCCGCATCTTTCATATCTCCTTCAAGTGCCTGCACGGCATTGGTGTATCCAGCTCTTTTCAGATATGTTAGAAGTTCCTTGTCAAACATTCCTTGCGGATCGTGTGACCGTTCTTCCGCACGTTTCTTCCCCTCTTTCGCTTCCTTCTCCATCTCTGCAAGTCCCAATTTCGCATCGGCAAGCATAGTTTCCAGCTTGGCGGTTTTTTGTTTCCATCGTTCAAGACGGTTTTGCGAAGACAGTATCAAGGTCTTCGACCATCGCATAGGTGGCTCAGATGGTATTTGTGGGAGGGTTTGAAGACCATTTGCTTGTGACTGTCCGATCCGCTGAGGACTATTTTGAGCGATATGGGAATCAGACATGGAAACTGGGATGGTAGAGGCTCTTGGGGGGAGTATAGCGGGAGCGTTGCCGGTGACCGATAACGCTGATGAACTTGCCTGCATATGGGTAGCTTGAGGCTGCGGCTGTTGGGAATGTTGTATCCTCATATGAGGTGGCATAGGCGAAGCACTTCTTGAGATATCATGCATTGGACGTTTCATAGACGGTGGTGGAGGGACTTGTAACAGACTGGGTGTAGGAAGGCTAGCGGGAGGTGGACGAGCAGAAGGCGGCATGGATGCACGTTGCTGGGTCTGAGCTGCCTGTTGAGCTAGAGCTTGCTGTCGTTGCAGGTGTTGTAGTTGAGCTTGCTGCTGAGGCGTCATCATTTGCTGTTGTTGCTGGACCTGTTGCTGTTGCTGTTGTTGGACTTGCTGCTGCTGCATCTGCTGCAAAAGTTGCTGCTGTTGCAAGTGCTGCTGCTGCTGTTGCTGATATAAGGCCTGCATCTGTTGGCCCTGGCCTACTTGCTGTTGCTGCTGCGGCTGCTGCCGAGGGTCGTTCAGCCATGCCTGATTGATCTGTACTTGTCTATTTTGAGCATCTAGCCAGACCACTCCCCCTTGAGGTGTCAAGACCTGTCTGATTCCCTGAGCCTGGAGACTCTGAAGCATTTGGGGATGCTGCATCATATGCCTAGGCGTCTGTTGTGCGGCAACACCAAGGGTTCGCTGAGCTGCTGCTTTCACCTCTCGCCCTTGCTGTTGCTGCTGCTGTTGTTGTTGCTGCTGTTGTTGTTGTTGTTGTTGCTGTTGTTGCTGCTGCTGTTGTTGCTGTTGTTGTTGTTGCTGCTGTTGTTGTTGCTGCTGCAATCTCACTTGCTGCTCCAGCTATGCCCGATTCTCATCCGACATGGTCTGTTGCTCAAATGGAACGCGTTGGGCACCATTACCCACCATCATTTGTTGTTGAAGAGCAGGGTCGATGGGCGGGTTCATCCCTGGGTGCTGTACGTGAGGCGCGGAGGGCTGTGACGCAAGGACAATGGAGGGGAAGAACCAAAAGGTATCAGTATATACGTGCGAATGTCCTTTCCACCGAGCTCACCATGACCATCCTGGGACCCGACTGCATCCTGGGAAAAAACGAGCAGCTGCTCACGGATCAAGAAACGATCGATGGGGAACGATTAATGGATGCAATGTTATAAACAGTGAGCGTCTACAGTCTAGAGGCAGGGTCAGCTTGTATGTCTAGCCGTCGACGAAAAAAAAAAGACGAGAAAAGAGCTGGGAAAAAGTAATCAAGAGAGTCACGGTAGGCGCAGAGTGGCAGCAGGGACAGCTCCGTGCGATTTGCCCCGTTTTTCTGCACCCAGAAAGTACGCAATCGACATACCACTTTTTTGCGATCCTTCCCGGCCTGTGCGCTTCTGGTACGGGTGCTGGCTGCTGCGTGGCTAGGGCTGGTGTCTGGAAGTGGGGCGAGTTTTGGGAGTTTTGGGAGTGGTGGAAAGTGGAAAGTGGGGTGTCAAGTCTGGATGTGCCGTAGAAAGGTGAGCAGAGATGAAAGGAAGGATGCGGCCGGAAACGGCATTTGGTGCGTGCGAGACCGCACTAGTGGATGGGGAAAAGGACCTACTGCGAACGCAAGACCGCTGTGGCGGAGGCGTACAGGGGCCGGGGGGGACGGGGAAGTGGCTGGCGAGACTGCCCGGGCGGGAGGGGGGGATTGACGAGGCTGGACGCACGAGACATGCACTACATGCACTCTTTGCACTACTGGCCCATCCACTGCGCACGCCCGGAGATGCCCAGCATACACGAGTGGCGGCTGTTGTGGCGCTCTATTGACAACTCCATATCTAATGACGTCGGCATTTTTCACAGGCACATTTTACTTAATCAACTCGCAGCAGCCAACGAATTGAATTGCTCATCTCGCCACACTCGCTGCAACAGCCATTTCGCTGGCCTTCTCTTGCCTCATCGCCATATCATCGGGCGCTATACGGAGTCCCTTCTATGTACGATACACATTCATTCCAAAGTACACCCCTCTATTTCTATCTATCATGGCAGATCACTCACATACCAAGCAATTTCTTCGAGCTAGATTCCCAACAAGTAAACGATAAACAAATACGACTGTATGTGCTGTGTTGCACATCTACGGCGTTTGGCTACATTACAACACCCTCATTTGAAAGGCATGCCTAGAACAAGGATACAAGTATACAAGATTGATGACAAGATTAAAGAAATGCGCTTCGCTTATTATTCGGTGCTCATTTGGCAAACCTCAAAAGCTGGCCCTTGACTACGACATCCAAACCTAGATCATCCCTCACACTCAACCCCGTAATCTTGTCCTCAAATTCCTTCACCAATGGATTTTCCTCTTGTTGATGATATTCGTCCTCTGGCCAAGGGGTTAAGGGCGAGCCGGTTAAGAGGGAGTAGGCGCGGATACGGTTATCAGAACCCGAGGCGAAAAGGTGGGTTCCAGAAGGGGAAAGGGCGGTGCTCTATTCCGATAATGAGCTGGGAGTAAAAGAGGGAAGGGGAAAGAGGGGTGGAGACATACAACTTGAGTTTGATAGTTGTTGATATGGCCCTGGAAAGTGTGCAACGGCTTGTCACTAAATCTCACATCGTACAGGAGCAGCTGCCACATGAATGATTAGGATCCGAACTTCTGCGCTTTAATCTACCCTGCCATCAAAGATGACAGAAACCAAAAAAAAAAAAAAAAGCTCACTTCATCTCCCATCCCACTAACGATTAATCCCCAAGGAACAGCCCCGTCCTGCACCCTTTTCACATTTACCACCGCCTTTCTCCCTCTTGTCCCGCCTACGACCACAGGACTCTTCGGCTTTACTCTGAGATCTTCACAAGTGACCAAGCCAGACCGCTGCCCCGTGAATACGAGATCGCGAGAGTACTGATGGACTGCGAGAGCGTCAGACGGCAAACGACGGTTTGAGGTGGTAAAGGAGGATGTGTAGTTGATCGTCGTTAGGGACTTGTGGCCGCCTATTGTTTCCTGTTAACAACAAAAAAGGCAATATGAAAAAGGTAGACCTAGAAACGTACCGATAGTGCACCGATCATCAAATGAAGATACTTCATACATATCGCCTCCACTGAGATTGAGTTCAGAGTGACTCATAAAGATATGATCCAGCATTTGAGGGTCTCTCTTGAATAGGTGGACATGTGGGTCTGCTCCGCCTGAAATGGCTCTTGAGCAAAGAGTGAGCAACAGGCGAATTCGGTGAGGATCAAAGTAGCTCACATTAAAGTTAATCGCATGATATCAAAATGTACTCCCATGAGCTGATAGAATTGAGATTAATGCCGACTCTTTACAGTGGCTGACGCAGAACGCACCACTTGAGGACAGATATAAAAGACCACAGTCTCTCCCTCTGGGCCGTGCATGACCAATTTGCCATGATCCGTTGTCGCTAAATATGCTTCTTCTCCAAAAGACTTTTTTTTCGATTCATCAGCACGCACACGACGGCAACCAACCAATCAGGCTATGAATAAAAAAAAGAACTTGCTTTGTAAGATGTGATTGTCTCACCATGACAACCACAGGAATGATGCTCCGCATCTAATTGCAGCTTACTTAGTATGGCTTCTTCTCCTCTACATCATGCCAATGTCAGGATCGACAGCTTTATATATAAAAAAGGTCAAATGACGGCGGCCGACCTCACCTTTCACTTCGCTTTCCCATCCCTACTCCCATCCTCCCCCTACCTTTGACCAATTTTCTCCCAGGACCAGATACTACGCTTTCATGGATATCCGGTCTCTGCCGCTTTCTTTGCAGCTGGCAGTCCAAGAGCCCTAAAACCATCTCTGGACGGCCTTTTCTGGGGAGTGAAGTAGAGGCATAGAGACTTGGTGCTGGTTGATCGTTTTGTAGTGGGCCTTTGGGAGTCGGGAAGTATCTGTTTTTGAGAGGGTCGTAGGTCATGCCTGGAAGGTTTCCTAGAGGGCCTGACATGGTGCTGTGAGTGTATGGCTGCAGAATGGGTGATTTGATGAAAAGTGGGTCCCATTGTCGATGAATAATTCACCTGCAGCGATGGAGTAAGTCACTGGCGGGGGAAGGGGTGCGTCGCGTGGAGGAAGCTGGTGGAGGCCAATTTTTTTGTGGTGCCGTTGGGTTCAAAAGACCACGCGGGAGCCACGTGACGTCCTCGCCCCTTTTTTCTGGCTGGTGTCTGCAACTTCTGCCTTGTATCCTCTTTACGATTCGAATCCAGTCTTCCCCCCGCCCACCAGCTCTCTCCCCTCGCCCGCCAGAAACATGTCGCAGCTTTCCCAACAGGCGCTCCTCGCCGCCCTTGCCGCCCAATCATCACGCCCACGACCTGCCACAATCCCGTATTCTGCGCTCGGGCCCTCCCAGCTCAAGTCGGAGGCTACGAGCGCCAACTCGCGCACGCTGCACTGTCCCAGGGAAGGCTGTGGGAGCCTCCTTCTCCAGCCCGGCGGAGGCGTGTGGGCGGACTTGCAGGCCTCTGTGGTATGTAGCTCCCTGCGGGTCGATTGCCCAGCAAATGCACACGTCACTGATACTTGCCATATACAGCTCCCCGACGACCCTTCATCGCCCTTCCCGGCCGCTGCGGCTCCCCATGCAGTGTGGCACGTAGCATCCGGCCCCTTTGCATTTGACAATATCGGATTCAGCCGTCCAGACGCCGCGACTACTTTGCCTCCCCACACACCATCTGGCGCGGGCTCCGAACAGAGGGCGGACAAAGGCAAGGTCAAGTGGTTGATCTGTGCAGATTGTGATCTTGGGCCGTTGGGATGGACTTATGAGGGTGAACGAGATGCATGGTTGGCTGTTGAGAGGGTCGGGTATGGGGAGAGCAAATGAATGGGTTTAACGGAGCATTAGGTCATGACGGACATTAATTAGGGTATTGCAGATGGCTAGAGTGTTGTACTGTACATGTATTATATGTATGACTCGGTGGACCCTTGCGCTTTAACCTTGTCATAACACTCACAGTGCAGCTGTCGTCGTTACTGCTGGACCAGTTCTTGTTACCATCACCACCGCCGCTTTAATCATCATGCAGCATCATCTCTTCGCATCATCTGCCACATCACGACTTGTGAACTCTGCGGTCTCGTCGGTCGTCACGTCAATCAGTCCGCGAACCCTCTTTCGTCTTCTTTGCCCAGTTGTATATCATAATCTTTCCACATATAGCACTCCATACTTAATTCGCCAACAGCCTTCAAACAAAAATGGACGATCCCTGGGCTGACGCACCTGCATCTCCTCTACCAAAAAACGAGCAACGTTTCGGCAACGTCAGCAATGTCAGCGACAATGAAAATGTCAACGACTTCAGTAGGTATTCTCTCCCCAAATCACCATCAGCGAATGGGCTAGAGAAGGTGCAAGAAGAGCAAATACAGGAGAAGACAAAAGTAAAGACAGAGATGGAGCCATCACGAGAGGAGATCAATGGAGCGAGCGATTCTGAAGAGGCGCAAGTTGCGGAAGTCCAGTCTAGCCCGGTTCAGGAGTCGCATCAATGGCTCTCACCGCAAGCAGAAGCTCCGAATCAAGTGGAAAAAGAGGAAAGAGAGGAAAGTGAGGAGGAGGAAGATGACGGGGAAGGCGATCAAGACGATTTCAATGATTTCAATGATTTTGGTGACCTCGGATCATCGTCTTTCCCGACACCTAATCCCAATGTCGACCAAGGCGGAATGGCAGTCGAAGGCGGAGATTATGATGATGGATTTGGAGATTTTGCAGATTTTGAGGAAGGGGAATTTGATGAGCCCATCGGTGCTGAAATCGGGGTTGGTGGGAATGGATTGGTAGAAGAGCCTGAACCGATCAAAGAACGCTGGGTATGTCCATCTCTCAACTTTTGACTTTTACGCCGACGACAAGGGTGCTGACTCTCATATCTTCTTGACTGGCTCCACAGCACGCACTTGAACTTCGTCCACCTCCTCCTAAATCCGAGATCGCCAACCAACTTTCCTCAATCTTATCTCCCTTATTCCTCCACCAGGATTCATTGAGTAATGAAGCCATCAGGATGGTAGGCGGGTTAAAGCAAGTGTTGGTATCCCAATCCTCGTACGTCCCTAACACATCCTACCATTTTCCTTCTCTGATATATTCGTGCTGATGGACATCATCATTATCGATCCAAAGGCGAGATGCTTACGCCCAACTTACCACTCCACCATTAACCAAACCCCTCGACTGGACACGTTCCCGCGTCAGGAGGGAACATCTCATCTCAATGGGTGTACCCGTCAACCTGGATGAAGTCGACTCGCATCGGCTCTCTGCCCTTCCTCCTCTACGGATTGTCACCTCTTCCGCTTCTGGATCTTCCCGGCCACAGCCGAGAAGGGCGGAGACATTTGACGCATATAAAGGAGTGAAATACACGAGCGATCAGAAAGGCAAAGGGCGAGATACGGACGGGTCAATGTCGGCAGGGCTTGGGATGGGTGTCGGGTATGTGGAGGGGGATGTGAATGGAGGAGAGACAGGCAAATATGGGTTGGGGGAAAAGCCAGAGATGGATACGCCTCGAGCTGAGGAACTTTGTGGACTCGAAGAAGGTTCGTTCGCTGCTGCCTATCTCTCCCATTAAGTTTTCCGTGCAACAGAGCTGACTCTCACATTATGCCATTGGCGGTAAATAAAAATAGACGCGCTCTCCCTTTTACCCATAGCATCGTTGCGGAAGCTCCAAGCAGATTTGGTGGAAAATACCTCACAAGTATCAGCAACGCTGGCGTGGATGTTGCAGCTCAAAGATGCGCAACTACATGATAGCGCGACGTAGTACGTGTCCCTCTTTCTTCTCTTCATCATCTGTCTTTTACCTTATAAACCATGGCTAATGCAATTCCTCCCACTTGGCGCTATTAATTTTTACTTTCCAAAAACAACAGCAATGGTATGATATCATCTCTCATAGCCAACGCCGCCCGTGTAAAAGCTTCCCAAAACACTGGAGGCGGAGGTGTGTTCAGAAGAGGGTCCAGTAAGCGGCCGCAAAGTGTTAGCGGGGGGATGACTCCTAAACGGACAGGTAGCCCGGGAGTTTGGTAGTAGGATTGCATTCTTTATGCAAATGGCAGCATCATTAGCAATTAGCAGACGCTCTCATGGATGTATTTTATCCACGAGGACGGTGTGGCTTGGCTTGAAGTTGGCGAGACGTCATGTTTGTTCATAAGCTGGCTAGCTGTTGTCATTGTGTACTAACAACCTTTGATGATCTTCCTAAATAAATTTGTAAAGGCACGAAGAACGATACTGTCACATAAAATGGTCCCTACCGTCGCGCAGAACCTCGCTCTCACTCGGCTTTGATGATTCTCGCAATCTCCTTTGCTCCTTCCTCCCCGCCATTCCAAAAGGTGCTGACGGGCTCTTTACCCAACATCTTACCCATCCCACCATTCTGATCGGTCTCGCCTCCATACCTGTATTCTGGCTTCGGTGTTCGGGCCGAAATTGATTTGGAAGGCGAATCTATCACCCCTGAGGTAGAAGGAGAGCTAGAACCTGCCCTCATCCTCTGTACTTCTCTTTCCTCCTCACTACCCCTCCACCATACCCTTTCTACAATACCCTCCACCACCCACTTCAACACTATATATCCATGACTCGCGCCCAGAGCCCACAGACCCAAGGTGGCAAGCTGGGGATACCATTCACCAAGGGAAGAAGAAGTATGGTACGCCGAAACGATGTGCGATAACGATGGAGATCCAGGGGTGGGGAAATTGGGGTTGGGGGATTGGGAATGGAGGTCAGGAGAAGCAGGGGACGGGCGGAAGAGATAAATGAGAGTAGCGTTGGTGATAGCCCCGATCCAGGAGATAATACTTAGTGTTTCCAGCCATGATCCGATAGTCTCCACACGATCCCCCACGGGACGACGAACGTGTTTACAAATCTTGAGGGCATCGCTTCGAAGTTCGATGTAGTTGTTGATTAGCGCGAAGACGGGAGCAAGTGGCCAGACAAGGGACCAGATGACGACATAGCCGAACTGAGTGACCATTTCTGCATAGTCAGCTAATTCGCCTGGTTAGCATACCGTATGTGCTGATGGATAAATAAAAGTGGACGTACTGAAAGTGTCATACTCGGGTAAAGCCAGTTCCCTTTCCACCTTGTTAAGGAAACGCTTCTCAATCTCCTCTTCAGTCGTGGGGACCTTTTCAGATTCTCCATGACCGTTGGTCTTCTTCAGCGCTTCCCTGATTGTTGTCTTGCCAGCTCGCCAATCTTGGATGAATCGCATAATAAACGGCATTCCCAGTTCAAGGAACGCACCAGAGACTTGATTGGTGACAGTGTACGTGAAGAGCTGGGATTTGAGACGACCCCCATTGATGGCGTGTTTCTCAGCGCTGATGCTGGCCGCGGCCGAGGAAGTAGCGGAAGTGACGGAAGAGGTAGTAGAGTTGACTCCTCGAGAGCCTGGAACGGGAAGTCGACCCATGAGATGGGTCTGTACATGGGTCATGATGAAGGATCCAAAGGGAATGTAGATGTAGCTGCTAACATTAAAGGGCCTGACTGACATGGGATGAGAAAGGACTTACGCAGAGAGAAACAGTCCGAGGTAGGCGACAATGGCGTTCATCGCAAACGTTTTGGCTGTAAGACTTTTTTTTTCCCCGACAGGTGTCGGGTGGTCTTCCCATTTGACCATGAACTTGGCGAGGAATTGATAGGCACCTATGACGGAGGGAACGATGAGGACGAAAAGGCCAGTGGGGATAAGAGGCACAATCTTTTTACCCGGCCCGTCGTAGAGCTCAGATACAAATGCCTCTAGCACAAAAAGTCCCATCAATACCACACCCAAGCCTACGCCACAAGCAGCAATGATAGGTATAGAGGCTGCCACTTTGGTATCTCTCTTCAGTTCACTCCCTGCTTGAACTGCATCAACAGCTTCGACATCTTGCCAAGCCGCTGTCTTGTCCAGGCCCAGGTTAGCTACGTATTCAGGTCGGAGACGACCGAAGGCTACGTTTTCGCAACCATAGGTGCCCCATTTGACTGCAAACTTGCGCTGTTTGACCCGCCAGATGGCAATGAAGATTGTCGAGTACAAGCTAAGACAAAGGGCATACAAGGGAGGGTAAGAGTCGGCAGGTGTGAAAAAGTAAAACAGGACCGAAACAACGGTGATGGGGAAAAGAGAAAGTGTGTAAGTTGTAAGGTAATCAAAGTACAGATGGACAGCGGGCGGTTGCTGATCTCCAAGCCCTCCTCTCTTGCGAGTATGCTCATCAAGGCCCTTGGTCAAGCCAACTTGCCAGTCTCCACCTGTTGTCCACTTTTCGACCCAAGCCTTGTCTGCAGCCTCATCGTGGAGTGCTGAAATACTTTTGACACGAGACCATTTACCTCGACCAGGGGTTATTCCCAGACCGCCCTGAAGCTTGGGGGCAGTGAGAGTGTTGTAGATTAGACGCAGTCGAGTAGCCGGAGCAGGCGGAAGGGCGGATGGCGCTGTAAGGAGGTTGTGGGATGCATCAAGGCGCCTATTGGAATTAGTTTAGGACACAAGTATTATCTACCGCCAGCTCACCTTTCTTCCTCCACAAGCTGCTCGACTCTTTCTCCGCTCGCACCCACAAAGATCCAGACCTCCTCTTGTCCTTTACTCCCTCTACCGGCTTTCGATGCAAGTCGGAACCCGGATCCTTCGAGCTCTTGCAACAGGTAAACGTATCCCTCTTTGATTTCAGCTTCAGCCTTGGGCCTGTCCTTGAGATCCTTTTTGGAGAGGGCAATGGAGTAGGGAATCACGAGGTCTACGTTGTAAGGGTTGTCGTTGATGGGGCCTGATGGCGGAAGCGAGGTTGACATTGCGGGCACCGAGCGTACGGGTGGCCCCGGGGCAGTCGGAGATGCCGGCACTTGGGATGTCATGGTCAGTGGAAAAGTAAGCGGGATTGGGCCAATGGTTAACACAGACTGGGGACCTTGAGAAATTGGAATGTCTTCATACATATTTTTGTCGTGTGCTGCGTCTACGGGCTGGGAATTAAACTGATATCAATCCGGCTCAGCTTATGACGCAATAAAAGGCACGAAGCTGCCTCCATGACACGCGTTGTGTTTTTACGAGTAACAAAAGGTCAAGAAATCCCCCTGTTTCTTGTCATTTCTTCTTATTGGATGTGATGTATGCATCACACAGGGGTCGATAGTATTACTGAGCGCCGGTGGGCATGATGAATGGCATCAAAGAGCTATCGTTTGTGGTAATTTTATCTGGCCCACTGATAAGGAAACGGTCATTGACGCGTGATGGCTACTATTATTTATGTATCAGTCGTCACGTTCAAGTTTGTTAAACCTGAAACGGTGCTAGGTATCGTTTCTACATGAGGTAAAATGTAGCAAGTGCCTACAACGGATTGCCAGAGGCGATGAACTTGTAAGCGAGTTCTTTTTCTCATGCATCTCGCTCGTCACCAATCCCCTGATGCTTTGTTTTCCTTGACGCGGCTGACTTTGCATACGCACTGCGCGGGATCAAATGGGAGTAAAGCGCCACTGTCCTCTGCGCACGGTTCCTCTTTGTTAGCTCGGGCCAACAAGTCCAGTCATCCAGTCACGCACCATCACACCTCGTTTTCTCTTTCATCCTCTCCTATTCTTCTATTTCCTATCATTCTCCATTCTCTTCGTCTCCACTCGACACCATCTCCCAGTCCTGCTGGGGCAGTCCCAGCACTCCTCCCACGACCAGTCCACCACCATTATCATCCATCGACATACGGCATCCCAGACCTGAGCAGTGCGAAAATCACAAACCCGCATCCCGCGCACAGCACTCTCCTCTCGTCCGTACCCCTCGATCATCCATCTTCGCCACCTTGATGATCATATCCATACTGTAGTGTCAGAATTGAGAAAGTTATTAGATACTGCTTTCAGATAAAAAGGTGCCTCTGGATAATCTTATCAGCGTCGGCAAGATGCCATCTACTTCAACCCGTGCATTCCCCAACGAAGTCGCCGTCTTCTCTAATTATCTACTGTTTACAACCCTTACCTTCAAAGAAGTTCAGGCGCATGCGAAGACACCATATGGTCATCCGGGAAACAAACGGGCTTGTTCATTGTTCACTTGTGAGTCTTGTCCCTGAGATCGCTTGGTTCCTGCATGGTCGTTGTGGCGTTCAAGGGCTGCATTGACCAAATTTATGCTTTCAGTGGACGATGATATGCGTTATACGAGTTTCGCAATGGACCACGGGCCATTGAACCTTGCGTTTACGTTTCATGCCTGCATACGCATCCATGAGAAACTGGAGGTTGGTTGTCCCATTTTCGTGATCAAGGACGAGCACTGACGCACATTTCCGTCATGATTAGAAGGCGAGAGAACGGGGGAAACCTGTTTGTCTTTATACAACAACAGAACCAAAGATGAAGTCCAATATGATCCTCATTGCGGCTCTCTACTCTGTAAGTCGAACATTCTTGATTGAACGGCGATTTAACTTGAAAATTAGTTGATTGTCGACAAACAACCGCCCTGGAATGCTTTTCGTCCCATTGCGCAATTCGAAGTCATGCCCTTCCGAGACGCCGGCAGTGGTCCAATGGATTACGGCTTGACCGTGCAAGATATCCTGTATGGCGTGGAAAAGGCGGTTGGAAATGGATTGTTAGATCTTGCTTCATTTGATGCAGATGAGTATCAATACTATGAAATGGTAGAGTAAGTCCCTTTTATCGCCTGGCGACAATCTCATTATAAGGAAAAAGGATGTTGATGAGAGTAGAAACGGAGACCTAAACATCCTTGGTCCGTTTATCCCATTTGCATCCCCGACCGAAAACAGCTGGATCGAAGGAGTCTTGCAATCTCCGCCAAACGGACGTATCCTTCACACTCCCGTCAAATCCAGGACCATTTCCCACCAACTCCGCTGCGTTCTGGACATTTTTGAACGCGAAAACGTCGGCCTTGTTGCCCGACTCAACGACGAGCTCTATGATCGCCGCCATTTCCTTGACATGGGCATAGAACACATTGAGATGTTTTTTGACGATGGCACCAACCCGCCCGACGACATTGTTCGCGAATTTATCCGACTCGCTGAACACACAATTGAGCACAAGCGGCAAAAAGTTGCTGTGCATTGTAAAGCCGGTTTGGGGAGGACAGGTGTTCTCATTGGAGCGTATTTGGTATACAAATACCAATTTACGGCGCAAGAGGCAATTGGGTTCATGAGGATCGTGAGACCCGGGATGGTCGTCGGGCCGCAACAACAGTATATGGTGTTAAATCAGCTCAAGTGGGCTGGATGGGTAAGTCGTAAGAGTATGGCGTGAAATGGCGCATACTGATCTTCTGGTAGGCCGCCAGGGATCAGGCTCTGAAGGAAATTGCACAAGCTTCGTGTATGGAAAGCAATCCGCCGATCGCACCGCCAATGGAGATTGTCATAAAGCCATATGCCGGCCAAGATATCGAAACCTCAACTCATATTCCGCCAATCACTCGCTCTCCTAAACTTCGTCCTCGGCGGTCCCAATCGTCCAGCAGTCTTGCTACAATCTCCCCCCGTCGAGGTGGGGATGCCGTTGGTCAGCCTAGAAAGACTCGACAGCTTGTTGAACCGACTACAGAAACAGAACACGAAGAGCTTAGGAGCTCTCAATCCCATCTTTCGCCCAGCAACCCACTTGTCGTCCGTGAGGTCGTCCTTGAAGCACCTGCTGACCAAAAGGAAAATGGGGTCAACCCCAGTACCGTCTCACCTCTTGGTTCCATACGGGGGACAAAACGTTCCGCCACCCGACCCTCACCCGGATACGAACACTCCAACTCTCTTCCTCGAGTTTCGCTTAATGTTCCTTCCTCGTCTCTTACACGCGCCAACTCCAATGTCAGCATTGGTTCAGAAGGGTCTGTAGATGAAAGACCGCCGAAAAGGAGGACAGGATCATCTCCTCCTGAGGTGGAAGAAAGTGGTGCTACCGTATCTCCGGTCTCCGAACCCATGGTGGCCGAGCAGGTTGAGACACCCGTTCGACTAACAGCCACCAAAAATCTCCGTCTCCGTACCCACTCCTCTTCGCCTAGCCCCCCTCCTGCCTCTACGCCTTCTGTTCCCGGGACTACTCCTACCAGAGTCAACCTTGCTGCTTCGACAGAGGCACCATCTACGCCCACGCGAGCTCCTTCTCGTGTGATTCCCGAGAACACGAATGTTATAGCCTCTGTGAGGCGTACCATGCCTGCCAAAAAGAGCTTCCTGCCCGTCAGAAAAAATGTCGAATCAAAATCAACACCTGTGCGAGCTACTACCAATCCAGCTACTGCCCAGTCTCCTCCCCTCTCTACTCGCACTAGCGCCAGGGTTGCTAATACTCTGAACAGATACGAGGACATTGCTGTTAACTCTAATGGCAACGCCAAGAATGTGAAGACTGCTACCCCGGCTTCAAGGAAGTTGGGACGTGGAGTAACGAAGAAGGGTGTATTGACACCGCCCAGGATCACCGAAATGTGGGGACAGTTGAGTCGGATTGGGAGTTCGCCCCCTGCCGATAAGGAAAAGCAATAGCATGTAAGTAGAGTCTTTGTTTGATCAGGGTTAAATGCTGATGATGCTGGAAGGATGCTGGATCAGCGCTGAGCGCCAAAATGGTTTTTTTATTTATTTTATTTGCTCCTGTATAGCCATACATTACGATCTCTTTACGATAGATGATCTTTACGATTTACGACCTTTCTCTTCTAGATACAATCTGTTTATCCAGTCAATTCAATGTCGCTCTTTGCTGGAACATACAACTCGCGAATTGAAACCCCTTGATATGGGATTTTATCCACCCACAGTCATCGTCAACTTTTGCTGGATTTGGCATTCATTCATCCATTCATCACTTTTCTGTCTCTTCTCTATACTGGGTAGTAAACTGTGTGTATAGGCATGTAACTCAAATTTGAAACTGTAAAACGTAAGGCCGATTGCCTTTTACCCTTGCTCCGTCACTCGGAGATCTTCAACCTTTGAGGAATAGTTCATTCTTGGTCAAACCAAAAAAAGTCCATGTAAAGCTGTTTCCAGCAGCCTTCACCATATCCCATTTTGTTCAAGTAGAGAGTTTCATTTTGGCTCATAGAGATTGATTCAAAGGGATGCTTTTGGATGTGGATAAAAGCGAAATCACAAGGTTACAAACGTTTATTCTTACATATTGTGCATGATTGCCCTAGCCCAACGCTATTTACAACTCCCGCTCGTTTTTTTTGTTCACCACAACTTGTCCATCATCTTCAAACTTAACTCTACGCCCAAGAACGTTGCAGCCTAGTAGGACATTCAGTATCAGTTTTCCGCATTTTCGTAAACCGCCCCTCCCCCCCCCACCCCCCCCGGCCCGGGCATTAAATTGCATATACGACTTACATTTGCAGGAACAGCTCTCGCCATTGCAGGTCCGAAACCCTTCCACAGAGCGGTCACACCATCCTGAGCGATAAGCTTTCGGGCACAGTCCATGAAGCCGGTATAGGTCCCCTGTGGCGCACTCTGAAGACGAGATTTGATGGTCTGTAGAAAGAAAGAAGAAAAGTAATGGATGAGCAAATTGTTCAAGTTTAATAGGCCAAAGCAGAGACGGCCAAAAAAAAACCACTCACATCGGGAGGGATACCCAGAGACCACATGGCAATACCTGCACCTCCGCCTGCCGTCATGATTGCCGGTACACTCAAAGGCGGTGCGGGCGCCTTGGTCCCATCGGGCAAGGTCTCCGGGGTGGCGGACAACATCTTTTTGAGGTACTCGTACGTGGCAAAGTACGCAGCGCTTCCGGGACCGTCACGGGCGAGCGTAGCAATTGTTCCTCGGAAGAGGGAACGAATACCACCCTCGGCGTAAAGTTTGGTGACGACGTCAAAAACACCATTGTAAGCTTGGGCGCCATTTTGGCCTTGTACCTAGATTTGGGATGTTAATGGGATACACGAGGAAAAAAAGATGTGTGGCCGAAAAAGGGAAAAAAAAAGGAAAAGGCATACTTGGAGGAGGACTTTGACTCGCTCGGCGGGGGCAGCGACGAGGGTGGCCGGGAGAGCACTGAAAGCACCGGCAAAGGCAAGTTCGGGTATGGAGAGCGCTTGCTCGGTCCTGTCGGGGCTGAAAGAGTACACCAGTCTCTTGCCGAGGTCGTAACCCTGTACGGCTTTGATCAATCAAGTATTCCACAAGTGGTCAAGAAAATGTGACTTGCCCAGAAAGAGATGGCGAAGATGGGGGTAACACCTAATATGGGAGGAGTTACTCCTCGATACATTCTGGTTGCTTGTTAGCATTTTTGGCCCACATGCACCAGGGATGGATACATACCCTCTAAAGCCATCAGCCTTGACGGTCTTCTTCACGACATCAATGGCACCTGTGTAGACGCCGGGGGGTGCTGTTTGGAGACGCGTCTTTGTCAAGTCAAAGGGATGGCCGACCAGGACACAGGAACTAGCTTCTGGTTAGTTACAAAAGAAATACATGGATATAGAGGCACTCACACGCCACCAAATCCACCGGAAAGGAAAGACTTGACGGGGTCGACGGTTTGCTTTCCAGCGTTTCTGGAGACGGCTTCGATCTCAGAGGCGTCGTCGGACATGGCTGCTGGTTGAGATGTGTGATACAGGACGGGATACTATAACTTCTATATATCTATTGGAGCTCCGCCTATGGGCTGGGGTGAGCTGGTATATATATGCTGTCGAGCTGAGGAGGGGAAAATAATGGATTTCGCAATACGGGATTGGAGGTGGACGGCTTTAGGGTACCGGCCGGCTATGGAGTTGGCCGGGGGGAACTTTTGCGGCGTGACGTGGTATTTGGTGTGTTGGCGGTGTTATTTAAAGATATGAGCGGGAGTAGTTAACAGATGACGCGTGCTGAGGAGGGGGGGAGCTTGTATACACAGCGCGTCCACCAGTCAAGCACCGCCCATGCAGAATAAATAAACTAGTAAACAGCTCAGCTCCTCCCGCTCCACACCCGCCATACTCCCCGCAACCAACTCTCCGCCGCCCGCCCAAGCCACCCCGCCACATCGCTCCCAGCAGCCCATGCCCACCAACCAGCCGTCCACTCTCGCCAAGGCCCACCCGGACCATCCAACCCTCTCTGAACTAGTATCAGACCGCCCCGATCCCGGTGAGTGGCTAGCCCTCTTGTTCGCGCACTTGCGCCGGCACGCCCTATGGTGTGGGACTGTCGAGCGAGCCCCGCCGATCCTGCCCGGGGGGCGTGGCCGAGGCCGATCCATGGATTGCGCAGTGGTGGTTCTCCTGTCCAGTCTCCGTATAAATTGTGCAGCAGGCAGTGGTTTCCTCTCCTTCCCGCGATAGCCTGATGCAGCATGGGCCGGGTGGCTGACGTTGTCGTGAAATTTGCAGCTGTCGCGACCCCCCTCGGCCACGATATGTAGGTGTCTGCCGGCCTGTATGTGGAGCTCCGCTGACCGAGGACGACGCACGGGCCTTTCTGCGGCCGCCCCATCTTGACCATTAGCGCCTCCCCGCAGCACACGACCACGCCGACTTCCATGTCCGACGCGGATTCCAGTCCCACATCTCCGGAAGCCCCCCGCCGCCTCGGTGGCTTCTCCGAGGGCCCCAACGCCAGGAGCAAGAGCGTCACCGTCGCCTCCGGTGAAGACACCTTTGGCGTGCGTCATCATTTCTTGTGTCCCAGTGGATGTTGCCACTAGCTGACATGGCTACAGGCTCTGAACTGCCACCCTGCCCCAGGCTCAGCCGCGATCAGCGACAGCAACCTTCCCTCGGACTCTTTCCGTGTCGGGGTCAGTGAAGATAGGAATAGGCGATGTAGGAGGACCATGGAGGATGCGCATAGCTTTGTCTATGACTTTGCCGGTGTCAAAGGTCAAGGGTACTTTGCCGTTTTCGAGTGAGTGCACTCTGCTTTTTTGCAAGGATCAAAGCTGACCTGTCAACAGTGGTCACGCCGGTAAGCATGCTGCTGAATGGTGCGGTCAAAATTTCCACGAGTACCTCCTCGATGGCCTTCTCGCCGAGCCCGACACTCCCATCCCCGACCTCATGAACAAGACATTCCATCTTGTCGACAAACGTCTCTCTCATCTCGCCCATGCTGGCGGCACTTCTTCCGGCTGTACCGCCGTCACCGCCTTCCTCCGTGTCGAAGAAATCGACGATAACGGTAACTCTCGCAAGGGATTCACCAATCCCGGCCTACAGGCTCGCGGCTTGTTGGAAGGTAAGGGAGAAGACGAACTCGAATCCCAAACTTCCCTCCAGCCTTCCTCCCGTCGATCTTCAATGGGCGGTGGGACCGGCGGCCAAATGGGGGGAGCATCCACACCGGGCGCTAATGGACGAACCGGAAGTTTGGCGAGGCGATTGTCGAGCAAGAAAATACGAGACTTTGTCAAGGGGTTGACTGGTGGTGTGGAAAAAAATTTCGATGAGGTTATTACGGAGGATGAAGGTGTGATCAATGCCGCAGATGGGACAAGGGTAGAAGCTATTGAGCCGAAAAGCGAAAAGGGTGTCAGGAGAGTACTGTACACTGCCAATGTCGGAGACGCTAGAGCTGTGCTTTGGTAGGCCACCTTACTTATCAAGCTTTATACCTCGCGACTGACAAGGCAATAGTCGTGGAGGAAAGGCTGTCAGGTTGACATATGACCACAAGGGCAGCGATGCCCAAGAAGCCAAGCGAATTACTGATGCAGGCGGTTTCGTCATGAACAACCGAGTCAACGGTGAGTCGGATTGACCCTTCTATTGGACATATGGCTCAATGTGTTACACAAAGGTGTTCTCGCTGTTACACGGTCTTTGGGTGATGCCTCCATGAAAGAGTTTGTCGTCGGCGCGCCATACACTACCGAAACAACTCTAGATGAACAAGACGAGTTCCTTATCGTCGCGTGCGATGGCGTATGTCTAAATCTTGTCCAAATTCCAGTTACGGGCACGCTGATAAGGAAATGTTTAGCTCTGGGATGTATGCTCAGACCAAGAAGCCGTTGAGATTGTTCAACTTGTCACCGATCCCCAAGAAGCGTCAAAGCGACTCTTGGACCACGCCATGTCCAACTTTTCGACAGATAACTTGAGCGTCATGGTTGTTCGCTTCAACCATTAGAGAACTAAAATGTTCTTCGTGGGGTTCATGATAAAAGTTTCTGGCCAAAGGCGCAAATGGGAGGCGGAAAGTGGTTGCGTTTGATTTTCGGCCTTGCTCTTCTTTCCCTTTTCCTACGTACATTTATGTCAGCATTTCGGGTGTATTTTTCCCTCGACACGGTTGGTTAAAGGGCCGCTCTATGCAGAAAATTCAGTCTCTCCTTGTTCTCTACTAACTCTCCAAGGAATATACATACAAAAGATATGCAGCAAAAAAAGAAAAAAAAAAAGAATATTGCTGATGCATGCTTCTTGCTATTGATGCAGGGTTTTTTTACAACAAAGTGCATATGAGTGTGGAGCTCATCAGGCTTTGGCAGCACGGCCCTGAGACATACTCTCCCTTAGTCGTTCACCGAGCCTGGCCAACCTCTCTGGCCTCTTTCCCACCGGACTCCTATTCCATTCCCCATCACTCGATGCATTACTCCCACTTCTGCTTCTTATTCCTACGCCACACGTATTACCCAGTGCACCCAATCCACTGAGCGAGCTGAGCGAGCCGATGGACCCACCAGCAACCGCACTCATCCGCCTCTTCTCATTCCCACTCAAAGCGTTCTCACCCTCCCATTCCCTACCCAAGGGCGCTATGTCCGGTAACGCCATAGGCTGGGGCAACGCCGCGGACTCGCGCTTGATGAATACGGGGGGTAGAGGGCCAGGACGCTGGGGGAGAGAGGAAGGGCGGGGAAGGGGGAGGGAAGCGGTTTGGATTTGAACCGGCTGCGGGACTTGCGGAACTTGCGGGACATGAAAGGAGGAACGGGCTGCAGTAAAAGGTTTTACAAGCGGTTTGGGGTTGTCCTCACTCGCAGATAGGTGGAAGAAGGGAGGCGCAAAGGGGTTGAGTCCCCCACCAGGGAAGGAAACACTACTTTGGGCGCTCACGCTGCTTCCCACAGAGTCCAAACTATCCCTTCTGCCCAACCTCATTCTCCCCAGCTCCTTACCCAGTGTCAAGGAGTCCCTTGCCCCGCTTATGACGTTAAGGCTCCTCCCATTGGGGGCGATATGGAGGGATGACGATGAAGAATTTACACTAGCGGGGAAGCCTTGAAAAATGGATGAGGCAGAGGATTTACGAGGACCGAGTTTGATAGGTACACCTAGGCCAAGGGAGTTTTGGGATGAAAAGGGATTCGAAAATTCCATAAGAACCTGAGGGGGATTGATTTCGCTTGGCACAGTAGTTGCCGATGTGAAATGGAAGAGGACTTCGCTCGTGCTAGACGAGGTTGAAGAACCGCTATTCTGCCTTGTCGATACCGGTCTTCCAGCTGAAGACGACTTTGCGACTTTGGGTCTCCCTTTATCGTCGCGATGTACGGGCATGACTTCCGATACAGGCTTACCGTCCAGCAACGTCGAGAGATCCTCGCTCATTCCCAATTCGTCGTTAGAGATGGATGGTCGTAAGATGAGGGAGAAAGTTTGGAGGCGCAAAGGGTTAGGAGGGGGTAGATCAGGCGTAGCCAGGGAGAGAAGGGTAGAGCGAGAGTAGGTTGTTACAAGAGATGGTGGGGGTGTCATAGGATCCAGGCTGCTGTTGTTATCGCTAAACAATTGAGGTAAAAAAGTCAATTACTGGATGGACAAAAGGATAAGATATACTCAACAGGTCGGGAATACGACGAGGAGAAGAAGGCATCGTTCGGCTCGCCAGAGAAACGTGGAAAACGAGAAAGCGAGAGCTGGAAATGATGCAGTAAGAGACTGTGATCCTCATATACCCGGCCGATATCTCAAAACGACTTTTCTTTCCACGATGCTTCCCTTCATGTTTACTCCTTACAGCAACACTACATACATCAACCCTGTCGGAGGCGGCCTTCCTTGCATCTTTTCATCCCTTTCCACCACGGAATGACGCCGGGGTCACCGGGACGACGTTTTGAAAGGCCTGCTAATAAATGATATCATATCCTTTGTGAATTGTCCAATTTTGGTGAAGGTCTGGCCTGTGAGGCCATAATGTGGAAGGAGGGAAGAATCAAAGGAGGCACTGTTGGGGGATAAGCACGATTGATTGGCGGTGTCGTATAAGATTAATAGGGGAGCGACATTTACCCGTACATGAATGTACTTGATTCCAAAACTTAGAGCTTTATGCCCTTTCAGCTTATTCTAAAATGATATGGAAGTTTTTTACGCAATAAACAAACGTAAAAGTCATATGGAAACCTTGTAAATGATACTAATAGAAGGCAGCTGAAGATAAAGTCAGCCACGTGCAGGTTACCGCTTCATATAGTCTCAACCCGATATCTGCTCACCCAGTTTGACCCGTTGAAAGGTAGATCCAGCGGGGCGGTCGTAAATCATACGCCACTGCCATCTAGTGAGAAGTACATGTAGCATAAGCCTTTATATTGTTGCCCAGAATGAACAAACAAGCGACAGGTTCTGGCGGAAAAGGTTTCCCCATCTCGGTGCGTTAAATAGTCGACCTTTCTTTGGTTACTTAAAAGAGCCTTACGTAATATCCCAGAGTTTCTCCGGTTGTCGCTTCCTTATGTTTCTCGCTCCGTCGCTTTCATGCTCACTGGGTGTCAATCAAAGAAGGCATATATCTGTTCGTTACATCTTCGTACAACTCACTTCGTCCTCCTCAACCACCAGTTATCATTTTAACCATTGACGGTCGCTCGCCATGTCTTTCTTCCGATCTTTCCTCCGTCCTTCCTCAATAATACCCAACTCCCAGCCCCTGCTCAATCTCTCTCTTCGCCAACCCCAAATAAACGCCTTCTCAACCACTTCCTCAACGCTTGTCAAGCAAAAGCTCAAGTCCCATTCTGCCTCAAAGAAAAGATTCTTCCCCAACGCTTCTGGAATGGTACGTATATTCTCTTTGACAACTTGCTGCCAAACGTTGAAAGCTAATGTGCGGGCCTATCACTCTAGTTCAAGCGTGCTCAAGCAGGCAAATCTCATTTGAACACCCCTTTCTCTCCTTCTAAAGTCAACCGGTTGGCCAAGGGCGTTTATGTGACTAACACTCAAGTGAGTCTTTCTTAGTTTCGTCATTTCCTTTTCGTCTCATCTTGCAATGAATACGTGCGCTGACCAACACTGAACTTAATCTAGGCTAAAAAATTGAAGAAGCTTTTACCGTTCGCGTAAACTCCGTTCGCGTAAACTCCAAACCTCCCTTGACAGGTGTATAAGATAGAGATGTATGAATAGACGTTTACTTTTCTGTTCGAAAAGGCCCCGGGAGGGCAATATGAGGGATAAGTTTGAGAGTGTATCACGTCTGAATTTCGAGCAGAGCGCAAAATGCCTTGAAATGCCGGAGTGGAAAGTGAGCATATATAACGCCTGGAGAGATGTGTGAGTTTTACAAGGCTTTATGATGGGCAAGAGAGGGACCGGCCTGTCGTTGAGGGGAATCAAGGAAGGTGCGAAAGAGGGACTTGAAGCTCGTAATGGTAGCACCATCTTTGATTCTGCAGACAATAATAACCGTCATGGCATAATGACTATGTGGATGCTGTGTCGGTAGGTAAGACGGGATATTGACGCTACTATTGCGAGATATCAACTACAATGAAGCGCGGTTGTCCAACACATTTTTTAGACATGAGTTCCTTGGGTAAATGTAATGGTTCAACACGTCATTATATTACTCAAAGCAGAAGTAAAAGCATCACGAAGCCCTGCAGCCAGGCAATATGGTGTGGACATACGAAGACACCACAATTCCCTATTTCGATCACGGATACTGGGGCAATACAGCAATACATGACTTCGAATCAGTCATCGAGTCATCATGTTCTTATCCTTGTTTCATTGAATATTATTTGAGCCGGCGGACTCTCTTTTGGTGGTAAAATTAATAAGATATTTTCCAGAAAATTTGGTTTCTGCAGGCAATCAAGCCATGCCTGGGTACTCTGAGCAATTGGTTCCCAGAAAAGTGGATACATGAGAAAAGTTCAAAAATTATGAACATATAGTCGGAAGAAATTCTGAAAAGATCAAAAATCGATGAACGACTAATCAGTCTTATAACCATGCCTTTGATTATATTAATATCAAGTAGCTAAAGGTCAATATGAACCTAAACACCGAGATCCTTCTCCTTGATGAAAGGCGCATCCTCTCCTTCCTCATACTCTGGTAGGTGCTCATCCTCAAATCGAGTTCCTTCGGGGATAACCTCATCTCTTTCGAAAAGCTTAATCCCCCCCTGCCCCTTCATCTGCCCCTCCTTCTCACTGACCATTTGTTTACAGTCTGCCTCGGTGATCGCATTTTGCATTTCCTTGCTCACCCCCGACTTGGATTCAAACCCGAATCGAGGATCAGACAAAATGGACAAGCCCAGACGCCGGCAGCAGAGGATAAAGAGCATCATGATCAGGCAGGCGATCGAACCCACGCCGGCGCCAATTACAAGGGAAATGGCAACAGATTCGAGGAATGTGAAGTTGTGTAGGGATCGACGTAGTCTACAGATTTCGCAAGTCAATGAAAAAGCGCGGCGCAAGGAAGAAACTGGAAGATGGGACTCACCTTCGGAAGAAACCTTTACTCTTACGATCTTTATGCTTTCCAGATCGAGGAGGCTTCTCGCCCTTCTTTGCCGCATGCCACTTTCCCATCCCTTTTTTTACCTCCCACTTCCCATGTCCGCCTTCGGCGGGTCGCCACCATTCAACGTCCGGCGTGAGGTCAATACGGAAGACCGTGTTCAGTTCCTCAGATGTCACATGTGGGATAGAGTGTTCTGATGGGATAGAGGAAGATGCAGCAGCGCCACCCAAGAGATAAGGAGTGTATCCTGGGAAATAGGACCGAAGAGTGTCAAGAAGACCATGGCGTTGTTGTTCGTTGATTAATTTGGCGTGGTGTTTGTGTTTAAACTTGAGCCTTGATTCATCCTTCGCGGACCTTCCCTTTCCCTTATCCTTTTTACGATGATGAGCGCTGGGAGGTGACGGGAAAGTGGCCGAAGATCGGGACGCCGAGTTCCACCCCATGTAACCCAAAATGGTCGAGAGAGTACCATGACAGGGCTTCTTCTCCGCCACCACGCCAGGATGTTGCTGATCTAAGGGCAATTCCCCAGATGAAAGACGAGGGAATTCGGTGTTGGGGTTAATAATATTAATGTCAAAAGATTCGGCGTCTGGTTCGGGGGCAACAATGAGACGGACGGGAGAGGCATTTGCGCTTGCAGCTGTGGCGAATGAGTTAGCTTGTGGCAATGCCAGCGGCGAGTTGGACATGCTCACCCAGCGCTGTAACAAGAGCTATGGATATCTTCATTTGTACGTCCTGGGAGATTCGAGGAGTGGGCTGAGAGATAGTGGGGAAGTGTTGGGTTTATATGACAGTCGGATTTGTTGTGGGATTGTTCTCAAGTAAAGTTGGATGTTATCCAGATAAAGTTGCTGCGGGGCCAACTGCGCTTCTGACGACCGCTTCTGGAATTGACAAGGCGGACATCGCCGACATTGTCGCCCATTCTTCCACTACTTGAATATTCCGTCTCCTCTTATTTAGATCTGCATCTATAAAACGTCCAGCACCATGTCTGTAATGCTAGAGACGTCCCTCGGCGATCTAATCATAGATCTAGAGGTAGAAAAGTGTCCACGCACTTGTGAAAACTTCATTAAGCTCTGCAAGCTAAAGTACTACGCTCTCAATGCCTTCTTCAATGGCAAGTATTCCGCTTTCTTTTCCATTATAGTCACTGATCTCATCGGGTGCAGTTTCAAAAAACTTCATCGCACAATCTGGAGACCCGACAGCTACCGGTACAGGTGGTGAATCGCTCGCCTCTTATGTCTACTCTCAGTCCCCTTCCGGTTCCCGCCCGCCCCGATATTTTACCCCCGAAATCCTCAACTCTCTCAAACACACTCACAAAGGCACCCTCTCCATGGCTGTCGCACCTATAAACCCTCCAGGGTGTGGCTCTCAATTCTTCATCACTCTCGCCGACAATATCGACTATCTTGATGGTAAACACGCCGTTTTTGGGCATGTCATCGAAGGGCTTGATACATTGGACAAGATCAACGATGCTTTCACGGATAAAGAAGGCAGACCCCTCCAGGATATCCGTATACGTCATGTTGAGATCCTTGAAGACCCCTTCCCCGATCCCGACGACTTCATGCCCATTCCCCAATCTCCTCTTCGTCCCCCAGACGACCTTTCCAAAGTCCGTATTGCTGATACGGAAGACCCCAACGCCGTCATTCCCGAGGAAGAAGCCGAGGAATTGCGTCGTCGTACTGAAGCTGCATCCTCTGCGCTTACTTTGGAGATGATTGGTGACTTGCCCTTTGCCGCTGTGAGGCCTCCGGAAAACATCTTATTCGTCTGCAAACTCAACCCGGTCACGCAGGATGAGGATCTTGAGCTGATCTTTTCGAGGTTTGGCAAGATTTTAAGCTGTGAAGTCGTCAGGGATAAAAAGTCGGGGGATAGTTTGCAGTATGCGTTTATCGAGTTTGATGAACGTGAAGCTGCTGAACAGGTACGGCTTATTCCTTCTTATTCTTACTTTCCATTGAATCACTAATTTTCTCTGTTTAGGCATACTTCAAAATGCAAAACGTCCTCGTGGACGATCGCCGAATATGGGTCGACTTTTCACAATCCGTAGCAAAGATGAATAGGAGTATGCTCTCGTCATCCAATCCTACGAGGCGTGGTGGGCGCGGCGGGCGAGGTGGTAGGGGTGGGAACCATGGTGGCCGACGAGATGGTGATAGGGATAGGGACCGAGACTCTGGGTGGTCTAGTCGCCCATCAGGTCCAGGCCCCGGCAGAGAGAGGGGTTACAGAGATGATGATAGACACCACGGCAGTCGTGGACCCGACGCCCCGGGCAGCCGCAGACCGCCCCCTCCGGCGGTGCCCATGTCTTCCTCAAGAGACGTAAGGGGTACAGAGGGTTATGGTCTGGTATTCGACGACCGATCTGCGCCTTCTTCAGGGGGGTCAAAAAGGGATAGAGAGAGATCGCCAAGAAGGGAAAGAGATCGGGAGAGGGACAGGTCGCCAAGAAGGGATAGAGATAGGGAGAGGGATGATCGTGATCGTCGTGATAGGGACAGAAACAGAAAAGATAGGGAAAGGAGCGGAGATAGAGAACGATATCGCGAGAGAAGTCGGGAACATGAAAACGAGAGGCATAGGGAAAGAGACGATAGGGATCGTCGTCGATAGATTACTGGTCCTCGTCACTTTACTGCCCTATGAAGAGGAAATGGAAATTAGAAAAAAGCAGGACAAAATCATCTCTAGCATGGCCCGTAATAGATCTTCCGGTAGGAGTAAGTAAAAATCTGATACAAGGTAGCTGAGACGGTCATTCGTCCCAGCAGGGGTTTATTGAGTCTTCGAACAACGGAGATGGGACCCATGCGAGGTTGCAGGCCCCATAGATGGAGATAATGCGCAGAGCTTTTACGTAACTTTCAGGCACCAACAGGCACAGAGAATTCGGAAAAGCCATCCGCTCCGTCAATCCGTCTCATCGTCCTCCTACGTACTCGAACAGACCTGATTGATATTTACGACACGAGCCTTGGATCGATCATTGCTAGGAAGATCTAGACACATATATAGAATATTTTAACAATCGAAGTAATGCCCAATTCTCGGGAAAGCTCACAGCAATCGGAGACTGGTCCCACCAGTCGCCGCAATCGTAACAGCGAGCGGATCACTAGAGCCTGCAGCTTTTGCAAAACAAGAAAAATTCGGTGTACAGGTGAGCATGTGATGAATTGCCATATCTAGAGGACACCCGTTTGCTCCTGATTGGGAAGCACTAACTAACCAACAGCTCATAGGGGAGTTGCCTAAATGTCGAAATTGCCAGAGACACGGCAAGGCTTGCGTCTACCGCACTGAAATGGACAGAAGAGCAACGTGCGTCAAATCCCTAATCACTCGCCTCATCCTTATGCTAATTCTAGACCGGACTTAAGAGATCGTACGGCTCAGCTAAAGATTGACGAGTTGCAATCACGAGTGCAAGAGCTCGAATCGATTTTGGCGGCTCAGCGAAACGATATCCATACCAACTCTCTTGCGTCAAGTAGCCATATTTTCCCTAATTGTCTTCCGTCTAGGGGACGCCTTAGTCAGGAAGGAATTGATGAAATGGACCCATTTGAGACGGGGAGATTAGTCCTCTCATCTACAGGCAATCTGCATCTTCATCCCTCAGCAACGTTCTACTGTCCTGCTCATGTTATACCAGAATGGAGACAAGCTCTAGACACCCTTGGCAATACACGTTCAGTGGCCTTACCTGCTTATCTTGCACCCTATCTCCCTTTTCACACTACTCAAGGGCACCATCGGAAACTGGTCGATCTGGCATTTGATTGTATGCTGTGTTTTGGTCCCAACCCTCTTAAGGACAAATTTCTCGATTCCATGGATTTTGACCCAGATCGTCGGGGCTTATACTTCTCGCCCATCCTTCATTTGACAATCCTCGGGATTGGCTGGAGATATTGTACCGACCCAGAGATGTTAGCCATGTATTACGCCAAGTCCCCAATAGAAAACAGGGGTTCAGAATATGTTGATAAAGCCAGAGATATGGTGATGCAAGAGGCCGATACCGGACAATTGAGCAATATGTTGGCCTTAATGGTGATGGCTCTATTTTACGTGGGACAATCCAAGGAGTGAGTGATTTTCCACATATTCCGATTGTTGATGACCGAGGCTAAGTCGATCTGAAGTACGATGGCGGGCTCATGTTTCAGTGAGTGCGGTGTCCATCGACGGAGCTAATAACGTAGTGATGTGTCAATATCAATGCTTAAATTGTAAGTTACAACAAAGAGATTTGTTATTCACATATCTCTATTAGTTCGAGTACACAAACAATGCGACGCACAATTATATGAATTAGGACTGGCCCCTGGCTCGGAGCTTGACATCGCCCGGCGAGATGTTTGGAACTTTTGTTTGAACATCAGTAAGACGTGCTCTCATTCGGACTGAATGGTCTTGATATCTGATTAATTATTGGTTGCACCTTATGTCAGGCGCTTGGTGGGCTACGTTCTATGCTGAACCCGTTCTGCCTATGGCCCAAAATGCCGACCAGAGACCGACAGATCTTCGTAATTCCGATAATACAGACCTCCGCCTTTTATCCCTCATGGCTTTACACCATTCAAGATTATCACATTACGGACTTGAATCACTTATCACAAACCATTTGAGGAGGATGCCGATCGAAGCAAGGGTCAAACATGTCAGAGAACTGGGCGACTTATTGTTTCAGTGGTTCGTTGCATGTCAGAATGAACCTCCGAGAGTTACCCGAGTTGATGTTGCTTTTGCAACAGGCGGGACGACCTTCCCTTCGAAATTACTTGGCCGCCACCTTCCGATGCCTCCACCATGCATCCGGGCAACATTATCACCCACGGCATGTACGCCACGTACCTCATTATCCTTTATCGGCCTTACATTATCGAAGTTGGCGGAGGACCAAGCTTGATACCGGAGGCTCTGAGAAATTGTTTGCAATATACCAAAGACATTGTCGATATGGCTCGATATCTAGTCAAGCACCATGGGATAATGCGCGCACCTTTATCTTGGCAACAGTGAGCTCTTGCACTTTTCGAATCACGGTGGCCGACGTAGAAAATTGATGTACCTTATGCTAGTATCCTGTATGTCGGCGGAACCATGCTCATCCTTCAAATAGCTGGTCTTCCAAATGTCACAGTCGAAGAAAGAACATGGGCTTTGGAATCTCTCACATTCATTCAAGAAGCCCTACAGAAATTCTCTTATATCTGGCCGGCTGCTCGGTTGACCGCTCAATCGCTGAAAACTTTGCAAGAGGAATGTTCGCCTACGGCTGATAATACGCTGAGTGTGATAGGAGGAGACCACTTACAATCCACGGCTGCCGAAGTCGACTTGGGTTCGGGGGAGCAAGTGCAACAAATCCCTCCTGTTGCTCAATTTCACAATTGGATTCAACAGGTGGCGAGATGATCGGCTTGATGACCGGATTGGATTATCCGTGACATTTTTGCACTGCTGCCATACCTCAAAGCCGGGGATATCATGCACACATGACAAGTACTCCTCTTTATGGCACTGGATAACTGACATGTTTTCTTGAAGAGAAAATCGTTAAATCATTAAAGAAGCATTTATCACATCCCTACGCCCAGATTACCAAACATATTATTAAATCTCATTGTTACAAATTATTTTATCCAGCTATGAGGAAGTCAGCCTTGTTTAGAGCGTCGAACAAATAGTGGGCCATACCTCTACATTCTCGGTGTCTCCGTAATCCATTTTGGGCCCTTTTTTCCAATCTTCTTCTCCTTCTTCGACGAACCTTTTGAACCCGGGGAAGGCGTCACAGTACCCATACTCGCATACATATGCACCTTGGCTGCATCCGGGCTGTTATCCAGGGGTATGAGTCCTTGCGACAGCTTTGTTTTCTTAGATGATGCTGGGGAGGCCGCAAACGTTGTACCAGCAGACGATTTGACGGATGGTGATAATCTGGGGATGGGGATTTCCGTGAGGCGTCTCTTCTTTTTGCTAGAAGAGGGTGTGGGTGTCTTCTGATTTGGAGTTGGGGTCAATATAGGGGGTGCGGGAGGAACAGGGATACACGAGGGTGCTGGCGCTGGTGCTGATGCAGGGATAGTCGCAGGAGCAGGACCGCTAGTTTCAGCTTGAAACGCTTCACTTTTTCTTTTTCTTCCTTTTCCATGCTCCTTCTCGTTGCCCTTCTCCCTCTCTTTGCCTTTCTCCTTCTCTTTGCCTTTCTCCCTCTCTTTGCCCTTCTCCTTCGCTTCACTCTTCTCCCTCGCTTCGCTTTTCTCCCTTTCCTGTTTCTCTTTCTCCTTCGTGTCCTTCTTCTGCTTTTCTTCCTTCTTTTCTTTCTTCTTCTTCTTATCTTTCTTTCTCAACTCGGAGAAGTCTGGGAGCTCAGTGGACTCATCACGTATGGGAGCTAGGGCGGGGTTGGAAGATGTTTTGTGAGGCGAAGCAGACATTTTACCCTTCTTCTTCTTGTCTTTCTTGTCCTTCTTTCCTGAAGTAGGAGCCGTTGGTAAAGCTGGAGACGCAAGCATGTCTACCTCCTCCATCATGTCCTCGCTCTCCTCGTACACATCTACATTTCCATCTGCGGCGCTCATCCTTCTCTTCTTTCCCAAACTCTCCAATGGTCGCAATAAAACTTTATGTCTCAAGGGAGTTTCAACCATGGATTCCCTCCTTCGTTTTCGAATCTCAGATGCGGATGGAGCGGAAAGAGAGGCCATAGAAGGCCCTGAGCTGTTGGAAAGATGAGTGTATAAATGTCGGAGAACGTCTTCTTCAGAAACAGGCGTGCTTGGCGCTCGAGAGAAGCTCGGGGGTGGCGTTGTTGATTTCGGAGATGCAGGCGAGCCAGGAATAGGCACCGCAGTGATGAGTTTTGATGGCGAAGAGATTGAACCGAGAGCATTGAATGTGCTGGGATTGGTAATGTCGACAGGAATACGAGGAGTGACAGGGTTGTCTTTGCCCTTCGACTTCCTTGATTTAGCCTTAGCGAGCTCTTTGTCATTTTCTATCTCTTTCTCAACAGGTTCTGTCTCCCTTGCTATAACATCCACATCCTTCTGCTTGCCCTTTGACTTTCGTGGCTTGATCTTGGCAGAGGTTTGTTCTTCTGTTTCCCCCTTGTCCACTCTCTTCAACGTCCCTTCATGTGGAATCTCTGACATTGCAGCAGCTGGATCCGGCTTCTTCCTCTTGGTTGACTTCATGTTCGCCTTTGATGTATCTGTCGAAAGCATTACATCCGTGCTTCGTGGCTGAGGTTGTGTTTGATTGGCGGGTGTTTGCACGGCCTCTGCTTGACCAGATGTCGCATTTTTGGGCAAGCTCTTGCTTTGCTTTTGTTTCTTTCTATCGTCTGGTGCCGGTACATTCTGCTCCAGGCCCTCAATAATGGAGAGGCTGGCATTCAGACTCTTCTTGTTCCCCTTTTTCGATTGTCTCTCCTTGTCCTTCGGCTCAGCTACTGCAATCACGGTTTCCTCCACAGGTTTAACGCCTGGCTCTGCTGCTTGCGCCACATCTTGATTTCCCCCTTTTCCCTTTCGCTTCTTCTCCTTCTTCCCTACATCGTTACCTATCGCCTTTTGAGGGGATTTCGTGCTGATGTCGTCACCAACATCATGACGCGACGCGACCTTGGGGACAGATGTCAAGGAAGTGGATCCCGGTTGAAGGAGGCCGCAGACTACTGAGGAGTAGTATGTGAGCACATCGATTTCTGTCAGTTGCGGCATGATAAAAAACGCCTCCCGAGCTGGCGAGGAAGACGGGACAGGGAAATGTGGACGAATTGATGGTTGACAGATGGGAATGAGACGGCGCGACTTTTGAATTCAGTCACTTCAAACGCGTTTATCAGGCACGAGCTTCATGTTTTCCATTCTTCGTGCGTGCAAGGTCTACCTGCGTACATACCATCTATTTTTTGATATGTTGTATGGCTACAAGGAGCCAAATATACAATGAGGGAAAGCCAGCAGTATAGGTGGGCACACTAGAATATCTTATGCATGACCTCATTTTCCTACGAACAGATGTCCAGCAACAGTGCCAGCCTCGACACCTCCTTAAACGCAGTATGTTACTCGTCCAGAGGCAACTGCCTCTCAGCGACGGAAGGAATATGACTCCCATCAGAGAACTTGACAAGTGGCATAGCAGTATTGGTCACATTAAGGCTGAACAAGTCAGGGCGAGAGCTACAAGAGCTATCCATCAGTCTACGCTCTTCCACATCAAGTGTATGCAACTCTTTAGTGGCCGATACAATCAGCCATTTGCTTGTGTCGATGAATCTCCTCCAAATAAACATCGGCAATAGCCAGCTCCCCTTTGAATTGATCCTTGGACTGAGCGACTTTTCGTCCACTGGGACTATAAATGGCAGAGAAATCGCCGCCTTCGGTAAGAACAGCCGCTGGGCCACCGAGAGTACTGAGAATGCGCATGGTCTGAGAGCCTTCCTTGCTGATAATAGCTGTGCAGGTCATGGTAAAGCAGCCGCCCTCAATGGCCATGAATCTAGTGACGACATCGCCGGACATGTCGGACGTTGAAAAATGGGGAACATCTCTTTGGCTGGGGAAACTATTCACATGGTTAGGATGATGAATGTTTCATAGTAACCGGGAGCCATTGTACATATTATAGGGCCATGACGCAACATGCATCTGAACACCTTGACTGTATTCGTTGCATCTCAGAAGCGATTGAAGGTGCTCCCAGCAGTTGAGGGCACCGATGGTCAGACTTTTCTCGGTAGTAACGCAAGTTTTGTATCGTCAGCTAAGAATGAATTTGTTATACATACCGAGTTTGAATAAGGGATGACGAGCGATTTGGTCTTTCACTCACCTTGACCGTCACCGAAAAGGTATCTCTCGACGTGTGTAGGTTTGAGCTTTCGACGATGATGAACAACATCACCGCTCGGGTTGATGAAGGATTGGGCAAGGAATAGGGTAGAACCAAGCCTCTCAGAGAAGCCCACTACAATCCTGAAATACCATGATTAGCCTCTGGGCCTTTCTAAATGGAAACCAATGTGGAGCGGGCTTATCAGACACCTGCGTCGGGTACAGCGCGGCGGATTTTATTGTACTGAGGAGAACCTACAACCAAAGAGTTCTTTCGGTACTGGAGAACGAAATCCTCGTCGGGGGCAGGTGTGTGTATTTGGAATGGGAATCCGGGAATGAACACCCCCTATTGAATGAGTTTGGTTGGGGTAAGTACGCATCCTTGACAGCCAAGCAAATGGTCTTACTGGGAATCCAAGAACTTCTACGCCCTTTTCTCCAGTTTCCTTGATGATAATGCAGACTTTATCGACACCGCCATCAAGGTCAAGCCATACTGACTTAGCCTGTACAGCTGCAATGCGGGCAGTCTGGGGGGCAATGCTAATGTCGTTGTTCTGGTGTCATGTTGAGTGTAAATGGGGTTCAAGTCGGAAGTCAACGTGTGCAATGGGATTATTGAAAGCCAAACCTGGTGATCCTTATATACGATCATTTGAAAACCAAAACATAGACTAAGGAAAGTCGAAAAGATCCAACAAATCATCAACGTAGCATATTGCCGCTTCTGCAGTTCATATCAGTCAGTTATCCAACATCTTACGAGCTGCTGGCCTTCACTCCATACATTAAAGACCTTCGATTTGGGATATCGTATTCTGTAACTTTTCGGGCCCCCCCCCCCCATCCTGAAGGTTTTTTTTCTTCGATTATTTTTCATTGATCATCGACCATGTCGGCAAACCTTGTTGTCCCATCTCCAACTTCCCCCGCTCCTCTGGCCACTGAGGGCCAAATTCAGTTGGCGATTGCACATGATCAGTCATTGAGAAAGTCGCCTTCATGAAGATTATCTTCAGGAGTATGAGTGTCGATGTCAGGAATGGGCAAGCAAGAATGAAGGACGAAGTCTGAAAACATCTTTATTGATATTAGCAAGATCGAGGAGATTGTTATTGGCTCTGAACAATGAGCCATCAATGGATCCCGCCCTTCGACATGATAACATGTACGTAGTAGTAGTATTTGTACTATAACCTGAATGCATCGGTAGCATAACGAAAAAAAATCGTGGTGACTATGCATCCGGTGCCCTAACAATCGTCATATTCCTTCATCAAATCTCACATCGTAAACGAGGGTATTTACCTAAACCTGTGGTATCATGTTTCACTCGAAAGTAAGGTTTCATCTTGCTCCACGTTCTCATCAAGCACTGAGGCATACAGCCAGCCTTAAAATCCCCCAGCCAACATCTTTGCGGCCTTCCTCTCATCCAACTTTCTCCGCCCAGTCGCAATCGTTGCCGCTCTTTGTACGCCAGCCGGACCAGGGAATGGTGAAATTTGCTGTGGCTGCTGCTGGCCGGGATAGCCGGAGACATTTTGGACGGGGTATCCTTGGCCGAGTTGAGCGGGCTGGTATGGAGGTTGGGGAGGCTGAAATTGCGGTTGATAAGCTTGGCTTGCAGGACCGGGTCCAGCATTGGGTGTGAGCGGTTGAGCCGGGTGGGTTCGGAAGCTTGCTTGAGATTGCGATTGGGAAGGAACAAACATGCTTTGTCCCATTCCTTGCATCCCTTGCATGCCTGGCGCCGCTGGCCCTCTGGGGTAACCTGCAAGTGGGTCGACCATCCTAGGCGCACCGGCGAAACCAGGAGCATCAGGAGCAGCACTATGCGATCGCTGCATACCTCCATTGCCTCCCGAAGGGAGGAACATGGATTGCGTCCCATCTGCCACGGGGAACCCAGTTGTAGGTGGGGAAGTTGGTATACGAGGAGGGAATTGGGAGGAGGTGGAAGGACCGGCGGCATTGGGTGCAAGACCGTAGGGCGATTGGGAGGATGAACCTGGGGGTTGAATAGGGTAAGAACTGGATTGCGATTGAGATTGGGGTGGGAACGGAGGTGCGGCAGATTGAGAGGGAGGTGGTTGGGTGGCATAAGGGTTACGAGGGTAAGCCTGTGGTTGGGGATGGAACGTGGTTTGCGCCTGAGGCTGGATTGGCGGTTGAACCTGGGGTTGAGCCTGAGGCTGAGGTTGAACCTGGGATTGAGAAGTACGCGCCATAGGCGGCTGGCGTCCCACTTGAGCTGTCAGAGGAGGTTGGGCAGCATATGGCGAGGCATATTGCGACTGAGGTGGTGGAGGACTTGACACGAGCGACGGCTGAGTGGGCTGCACTCGAGAAGCAGCAGGTGATTTCCCACTGATGGCCAAGCCATCAAGAGGTGCCGCTCCAGGAGCTACTTTGCCAATATCCGCTCTCAGGCTTTCCAGTTCTCTGAGTGCCTGTTTATGGTATATCGCTGACATCCTTGCCGCTTCCATTAAACTGATTGCGATATCCTCGTGAGCATGACGGGAGTGTGCTCTAAGGGAGTGATGAAGATTCTGTGAGATGGCGGTTACCCGATGAGAGAGAGATTGTTCAAGACTGTCTGCCTACCATGAGTTACAGATTAGCTTGGAATGCCCTGTACGATGATCCTTGTAGAGACGTACTTCTTGCATCTCACTGATAGCGTCGTCCACCTTGGCAGGATTGATGTTTGAGCTGGCCTTGAGGCGTTCCAAATTTCTACGCTTGGTGATAGCGGCCTTGCTGGCCGACTGAGAATCCTCAAGGACCGCGGTTCTCTGCACGAGCGTATCCTTGGCAGCGCGAGCATTGAGGGCTTGATAGCCCAAGGTATCGCTGAGAATAACATTTTCATTTGCCGCCTGCTTTTAATCAGTACAACTGTAAAAATGATTCATTAATCGACGCTATTGAAACTTACTTGAGCATTAATCATTCCCGAAACTTGTTCCCACGCTCTTCCGAGTTTTCTTTCTGCTCCAGCCAGACTCGGCTCACTTTCCACCGTACTGAGACTGACCATCTTTGCACCCAACTCGGCATTACTATTTGCTAGTTGTCGTCTAGCCTTTCCGACATGGCTAACACAGGTGGCGGCGTGGCCGTAGCGCTCTTCAAGCTTATCGAGCGCGATTTTAGCAGATGAGAGTTCGTCGTCTTCGTCAAGAGGACCTCGACGGACGACCTTAGTTAAGGCGGAGAGGACGTTAGTCTGAGAGCGCTTGGCTGTAGGAGGAGGAATCGGGGAGTACTAAGATGTAGTGATCAGTGCGGGTCATGCTTCCCATATTGTGAGAAGGCTCACTCCAAAGTTCGATTCGATAAAGCTCCTAACTTCATCTTGTCTCATCAACACTGGGTCCTCACAGACTCTCGAAAACCACCTTTGCAACGCAATCCTGACAAGCCTGTCATCTTCTTCGTCTGTAGATGCTGACGTGGAAGGCAAAGGGAGGGCAGGAATAATAGCTACAAAGATCCGAAGCTGTCAGTATGTCGCTGTGAGGGAAGGTTCGTGGCATGACCTACTCTGGGGACAAACGAGCGAGAGTTGCTCTGCAAATCTTTGGAATTCTACGTAGCTCCTCTGCATATTCCTATACATCCCATTCTTGTAGGTCGAAAGGTTGGTCTATTTCGTAGTCCCATGTCAGCGATGCCGACTCGTTGAGGACATAAAGTGGATGACACTTACACTGGCATCAAACCTAATCAACAAATCCTTCTTATTCCTTTCCAACGTCCCGATTCTTACGCGAAGGTAAACACGTGGTGCTTTTCTTTCCTGCTGAACCGCGCCACCTGGAGTCTCTTGCTGAGACTGTTGGAACGCTGACTCCGGGGGAGGACTGACCAGTCCCATCCCCGGCGCACCGAAAACTACAGGTTCCCTGTACCCAGCTCCTATATCGCCACCTACGATACCACTGCCGAGTCCTGTGCTGTTGTGTGCGCCGAATCCGTTCGCGTTCTCACTGGCACTGACGTTGCGCTCAGCGTAAGGGTTGGAGGTGGCGGATGTAGGTGCTGTGTCCTCGGCAGCAGACGCCGCGTCGAAGCGGAGGTTGGTGGTGGGCGATGACCAGCCGGCGTTGATGTCATCGGTGTGGGCGAGCGGATCCATGGTGCGGCGGGGAAAGCGATGTGGAAAGAGAGCAGAGAAATAAAGGGAGATGAGATGTGTGGACGGGGGATGACGGTGGAATGGCGATCGCCGACACCGCATCCTTATTTATATCATAGCATACGCGAAATAGCCACAAATGCATATATATCTATACACCAACTCCCATCCCAGAGAGATAAATTACTCCTGCTCCTCCTTGTCCTCCTTCTCCTTCTTCTCCTCTCTCCTCTTTCCTCCCCTCCTCTGCTGCCCCAAACCTTGCTGAGCGACAATTTCAGCCTCCTCAACAACCTGTCTGGCCTCGTTCACGCTCTTCTTCCACTGCTCCAATCGCTTTTCAAGCAGTTGCCATTCATTAGGGCCAAAGCGACGGGAAGAGGCAGTGATGGAGGAAATGGACTGAATGCGGATAAGGGATTGGGGTTGGGAAATTCGGGCGACAATGAGCTTTGATCGGACGGCTGGTGGAGTTTTATGTCAGTAGAGGCAGTGTGGACCACTCGGATGTACTAACCGTCAATGACCCAAGTCTCAACTTCGGACTCTTCAATAGTCAAAGCCTTGGCGATGGGCGCGTATTCGAGTTGACGGGTCTCACTCTTGGCGCAAAGAGCAACAAGGGCAATAAGTCGGAGTTTTCTCAAGATTGTCTCGGAAGTGAATCCGGGAATACCTTTGTGACTAATGTTAATTCGCTCACAAACCCTATGACCATAACCGGACACTTACCAGCGCCCTCGATCAAAGAAACGTTCTCCGCCGCCCATTTCTTTCCCTTCTCGATAGCCTCAACCTCGTCACCCTCAAACAACTCGACCACACCCTGCACCTTCCCAAGTTGTTCCTTGACGCCTTGCACGGCAAGAACATCGTCCAGCTCGAATTGGTTAGGGACTGCTAAAGCGAGCAAAACAGCCTTCTCCACAACAGTAGGCTCGACAGACTCCTTCAAAGCAAGGGTGAGAAGCTCAAGGGCTTTGGCGAGGTTGCCGGTGGATTGATAAAGGCCAGAGGCAGTTGTGAGGAAAGACACCTTTTCGGAAGAGGGGATGGACCATGAAGAGAGAGCCGGGAGGAGGGTAGATGTGGGCAGGGGAAGAGCAGACAAGTCAAGAGTGGAGGCAAGGAGGGACATCAAGGAGAGAAGGGTAGAAGGTCGGATAGGAGAGTTTGAGGAAAGGAAGTTGTAGGTGTTTTTGAGACTGCAGAATGTCAGTTTACATTCCAATTGCAATAAAGACCACATACACTCTGGAAGCAGCCTCGGCCCTTGTGACCTTGGTGGTCTCCTGGGCGCCCTTCTTAACAGCTTCGTTGACATCCTTCACCGCCTGAGCATACTCTTCTGACGCCTGGTCAAAAGTGGTTGAAAGGACATGTTGTAATAAAAAGTGAGAGCTCTCGACCTCTGCCAAAAAAAGAACAGTCAGCCTTCCATAGATAAGTTAGCAGAATAGAGACAACCTACCAGACTCCTTGGCAGCCTCAAGCCCACCGTTCAACTCGACAAACTTGTCCACAATGCTCTTCACGACTTGCTTCTTCTTCGCGTCCTCCACATCACCCCTCCCTTCCTCTGCATCCACCTGGGCTTCGAATCCCTGCACAAATTCCTTCACGGCGACTTGGTTGTCGGCATTGGGCAATGACCTAGAAAGGTGAGCAGCGAGCTCTGTGATCTTTTAGAAAGGGAAGAGAAAAAGATCTGTCAGCTCAAAATTGACGGGGAAAAATGTGTAGAACATACCTGGTCCTTGAAGGAGAGCTCAGGAGCTATAGTTATGCAGTCGGCCATGGTGGTTTGGGATGTCTTAAGGGAAGAGTGGATATGGCCTTTTTTTGGATATTAAGCCTAGGGAGCGGTGGAAAGAACAGACAAAAGGATTCCGCAAATGTACATTTTGCCACATGGCGGCATTAGCCCGTATTGCCGAAACTTGTGACGCAATGGTTTTTTTATCCACCAGTCTTGTTACGATGAGATATTCACTTTAGGTATCCATCTCTAAAAAGCATCTATAACCATAAGCTTCTATCCCAAAATGCCCCCAAAGGCTCCAACAAACGCCCAGGAGGCCTCAATCATCTTTCAACGATACAGAACTGAGCTCCAAAATCTCGCTCAGAAGATCGGAGAGCTGGAATCGGAAATGGACGAATACTCGTGCGTTCCATCTGGTGCTTTCCTTCTACTTTTGCCAATCTGATATCCTTTCTACGACAGCTTGGTCCTCTCCACCCTTAGCCCATTAAAATCATCCGAACCATCACGTACATGCTACCGCCTTATAGGCGGCACCCTCGTCAAGCGCTCAGTGCAAGATGTCGTGCCGACCTTGGAGACGACACATTCGGGTATCAAGGAAGTATTAGATTCGTTAGTTAAGAGCTATCAGGAGAAAGAGAAGGAGTTTGATGCGTGGAGGAAGGAGGCAGGTGTCCAGGTAAGCATATCCACTTCTGTGTATTGTCCTACAAAAGTAATACAAAAGACTGGGAGAATGCTGATGAACCTTGTAGATGCCTAGATGAGATAACTAGCGACCTGTAATACAATTGTACAACATGCATCGATACCCCTTGGCATTTTAAACATCAGCCTTTCTGAACAACTAGGGAACGTCAACCAGGCACGTGACTTAACTTTCATTTCCGCAGGAACTGAAATCATCAACACGTCCATCATCCCCTTTATTTCATATGAAATGCCCCGTGTCAACTTAGTCAAAGGATCCAGAAACGCTTCTACAAAGGGAGGACCCAATTCAAAGCCCCAAGTATTCCTCAAGCGCTCATGCGACTGTACTTAAAGTTTCTCTATCAAGATGCCTGCAAACAAGGTGCAACACGGATATCGAAAATGCAACGTTCCCTTCCTTACATACGCCCCGGACTCTCACATCCTTTGTGGGATAAATCATCTCTTAAGGAGTATGAATGGCATGCCTTGGATCGTGGATCCCATATATGCCGACATTGACAGTGATGTAGTGATAAACAAGACCATTCACACATTAGCATAAGCGGCAGGTCACCTTATAATCCCAGCAAGTAGTATTCTATTCGGCGAGCAGGATGCGCCAGTTGTCACTCATTTTATTATCGCTCATAATCCCAATGCAGGGTGAGTACCTATTTACGTCCATCTTTCCTCGCTGTTCAGGTGATTTCTGATATGAGAGCTTCCGGATAGTCATTGGGAACGCACCTCCTACTTCCTTCGTCGATACCGAAAATGTCACTCTCTTGCCAAGCACAAGCGCCTCCGAAATCACTCCCGCAATCACTTCCGCACAAATCACCTCGGATGCCCTCTCCGAAACCCTACCAGAATCAGCATCCTCGGAAGTCATAACTAGCGATGCGGACATCACCTCAGCTCCCACCACCTCAGCTGTTGCTGCAGCCACATCTGCTTCAGAAATCATCGATGACTGTCCGGATGAATCTTCAGCGGGTGTCGCCAGCGCCGAGCCCCATGTCACCTCTATTCCAGAAGGATCCTCCACCGTCTCGGAGCTGGACGATTGTCCCGAAGAGTCTGAATCAGTTTCCGGCTCTGACTCTGCGGAGGCCTCGGTCACTGTAGTAATAACCTCTGCTGCAGCAGCGGCGACCTCCGTTTCGGCTTCAGATGGGATTGAATGTCCTGATGAGAGTGAGAGCGTGAGTTCAGGTGTATCTGTGACGACTGAAATTGGAGAGGGAGCCTTCGCAAGTGTGACGGACGGTTCGCAGGCTGTTGCATCAGCGTCAGTGTCGGTCAATTATACAGGAGGCTCGTCAGGATCGATTACTGTTTCGGCTACTGTGGAAGGCCAGTCTGCCTCCGCCTCCACCCCTGCTAGCTCCGCGTCTTCTTCTACCCCCACTTCTGCCCTCGTCGGCTCTGATGGCGTCGCAAAATGCACAGACTACAAATGCAACTCTGGCGCAGATTGGCTCGTTTCTGCGCTCTGCGCCATCGCGAAATGCAACCACATGTGGCCTCTCTCTCTTGTATCTGACATGCAAGGCGACTTGTACGACACGACTCGCGCGACCTTCACAGTTTGGTCCGCACCCCTTCAACTAAATACGTCAATCATCACATTTGACGAGGCGAACACTGTTCTAGCAGATAACTCGGCGGAGGGAGGCTGGCTGGGAGGGGCAATTGATGTGGCCGTAGAGAAGATGGGTGGAGACGGGGTTTATTACACAACGGATGGAGAGGGAGGCTATGAAGGGAAGATTTTGATGTCAAGTAAGACTGAAGCGAATCGTACGAGGGTGGAAGAGGCAGGGGTGTGGGGATTGGTTTATTTGACCGGGCTGTATGCTGTGAGGGAAAGCATTCCGGAGGATGATGCGACATGGTGTAAGTTTTCCCTACCTTGTGTTCCATTCGGTTGCTTTTGGAGATTGTGCTGATCTGTATGAGATCAGTGGACTTTATGCAAAAGGTAAATGGATCGCCCGTTCTCATCTATACAACGGATACACCCGATTCATCTCTTATTGAAGACCAATACTATACTGTCAGCACCATTACTAATAACTCAAAGTATGTTCCTATATACCACAATTTTTCCATATAAGCGGTTCAAAGCTAATAAATTCTGTATCAGCGTGACATTATGGGACCCATACGGAGAGGGGATAAACGCGTACAAGTATATCGATATCAGCACACTCAAGACCAGCTCAAAATGGATATATCATCTAGACTGGCCTCATTTCCTCTGGCCAAATGATAGTTAAAGCTCTTATAACCGAGCTGATAAGAGACTCAAAGGAGAGTAACAATGTTCGAAGATGTTTGTGTCATCCTTATTGGCCTCGAAAATAGTCTTTATATAACAGGCTTGTGACTCAATGAGTCGCTCATACCTTTACTTTAGCTCGAGCATGGAAAGTTCCTTTTGTCATTTATTAGATACATTGGATCACTCAATTTTTACCATCACGGGAGCCAAATGATCCACTCACAGTATAGCAGGATGCTCTAGCTACAATGATTCTTTTTACCTTCTTGAGCACGTTAAATTATAGAGCTTTACATCCCCCTTAACTAGCCGTCTTCATTGCTGTCGTTCTTATTATACTTCATCCTAGAGCTTTCGAATCCGTACAATTTAATAAATAGTGATGGATGGTTTTTTATTCTGCGATCCATTTGTTGGTCATATCTACGATCTCTTCGCATTCTCTTTCTGCGACGTCGTGTTCTTGTATCGTAAGGTGGGAATCCCGAGTTACACATTGGTTAGAATTTAGTTTCCGATTAGGAGTCAAAACTTGCAGATGCTTAATGATGAAAGTCTTCTTGTATCGATATTTTCCCTTCGTTGTTGCTTGCTGCATGATCAAGAAAGTAGGGCCCCCGTACCGACTAAAAAAGCAAGATCATCTCGGCTGCAAAGGATGACTTAGCATTGATTAATTGTCTAATTTGTGTCGTCTCCGTTTGAAGAGGATTACTAAGATAATATATACCCTTTTGATACCTATGCATCATGAAAATCAATTTAAGCTGTAAGCGGCATAAAAGTCTTCCTCAAACTCTTGCTCATTTCCCTAGGGTTCCCCTGGCTCGTCATAAAACTCTCCATGAACAACTCATCTGATCCATTGGGGGCCCAGCCTTTCTTGGCGAAAAGCTCAAAAAGACCAGCCGCTTCTTCAGAGTTCATACCGTAGGGAACGTTGATGGGGGTGAGATTCTCGGCGTGAGCAAGGTGGTAGGGGTTGATGGGGGTATAAGGAGTAAGGGGGGAAGATGAAGAAAGAGAAAGAGCAGATCGAAGTGCAGGGGAAGGAAGGTTAGAGGGGTCAGATAGAGATAGAGAGGTGACGACAGCGCCTCGAGACTATACCTAATGTTAGTAATGCTTCAACAGAATGAGGCGATAACATACGAAGGATCGTCTACCAGCGATAAAGTCAAGCGCAAGTCGAGGAGTAGAAAGATGGTAAGGTTCAATGGGTGTGTAGTCAGCAGCACGGTACTTGGACGTATTGAAGAGGCTTTGAGCCTCGTCCATAGCCCACAACACGGGGAATCTACATAGAATTAGCTCAATTTCATTTCGTGTCGCTAGATTACGCACTGGGTTTGTTTTTCCAGTGCACCAACAACAGATTCCAAAGCCTTGACGGCCGATCTGTCATCCTTCGCACCTAGCTGGGCCAAAGCGGCCACGCTCTCTCCAGCCTTCACGCTCTTGCCCTTCGTGAGTTCCACCTTTTCTGGAAGTTCAATGGCGCTGAGCTTGTCCTTATTGGTTTCAAGAAGAACAGAAAGAATGTTTTGTGCGGATTCCCATTGGGCGTAAGTCTTAGTTTCGGGATCATAGATGTACTGGGAGGTGGAGTTTACCCATTTCGAGGCTGTCGGAGGGTTAGCAGATATTTATATCAGTAAATGGGATCGTATACGTGCCTCGGGGAGTATACAAGACAATCCATCCGGACCCGATTGCATAGGCAACGCTTTGGACCAAGAGAACACTTTTACCACTTCCTTGCTCACCAGCTTCAGTTATTATTAGCTCACATTCACCAGAAACAAACCGATTTACGCACTAAGAATGTACCTTGCAAGTTTGCTGCTTCCAGTTTTTGCACCCTCCACACGCTTTACAAGGTCCAGAGTAGCTTCTCTCACAACGCTAGCAGGTCCACCAGCAGAAGCAAATTCCTTGTCAATCTTTGAAGGCAAGCCGAAAGACTTAAGTTTGTCTTGGACGTCCTGAGAGAAGATGGTAGGCTTGCCAACATTGTCTTTTCGGAACTTTTCCTATTGTATCTTGTCAAAATTTCCCTTTTTCAAGTGTCAACTACATACAGGGTTGAGCCTAGGAAGATCAGAAAGGTCTGGTGGGCTCCCAGACATAGAGTATCTCAAAGTGATGTTGTTCTACACCTCGTATTAGCCTTACTTCTTCCATGACATTCCAGTTGCAGCTCACGTTTCCGCCGCCACTGCCACTAGAAGTATCCTTCTTCTTTTGAGCGAAACCCTGTTTGGCTTTGGCTGTGGTAGCGGCAGCTGCGACTTCATCGTCAATACACAATTTCCAAACGGAAGACTAAGATCTTGAGATTGCACGCACCTTTCTTGGGGGCGAAAGCAGGTGCGGAAATGGAAATTCCCCTTGAGAGGGGAGTATGGGCGAAGCGTATGATGGGTCTTGAGCTCATTTTTGACTTAATGTCGTCTTTTTTGCAAGTCGAAAGTATGTAGACGTTTTGCTCGGATGACTTCGACATCTCGGGATAAATTAACTAAGAAATTAGATATATCTTAAATATACTTTAAAAAAAAGTTTGACCACGGATTCTGTTTATGGGACCATCGTCCGCGTCCAAATTCTTTCAACATTTCGTGCAAATCAATCAACTGCAAAAATGGCCCCCCGAGCGTCGGCTAGGACCCAGGCTAAACCATATGACAGACCTGCAGCTAACGCCAAGTCAAAAGGCAAGGGAAAGGCACCAGTGCACGATCTGGGAGCTCCTTCAACCCATTCACAGCCCTCGAGAAAGGGTAAGAAAGCATGGAGGAAGAACATTGACATAACGCACGAAGAGGAGGCGTTGGAAAAGTCTAGAGAAGACGAGAGGGTTACTGGGTAGGTCGCTCTGCACTTGGTGTATTGCAAAATCTGGTAACTGATAAGGCGATAGTGGACCGATGGCTACTAAGTCCAATAACGAGCTGTTCACTGTCGATGTTGTCGGTGATGCTCAAGTCGGCGCGAAGGCGAAACGTCAACATAAACCACTTAGATCTCTTGCCGTCCTATCTGAACGCTCTGCTGTTCCCTCCCTGACCTCTCGAGTGTCCAAGGCTGCTCCTCAAAAGAAAAAACCTCTTCTCTCCTCAGCCGAGAAGGAGCGTCTCAAGCGCATTGCTCGTAAGACTCAAGCTTTCTCCGATGGCACTGGTTTAGCAAGTGCCGATATTCAAGCGAGGGGGCCTGTGGAAAAGGATGTGTGGGAAGAGGAGCAAGAGTTTGAAGTCGAGGGTGGCTTTGGAGAGGAGACTATTGTGAAGAAGAAGGTCAAGGTGCCCGTGACTATCGCCCGTCAGCGAGCCGCGTACCTTGGATCTGTCGACAAGGCCATTGAAACTCCTGAGGGTGGCGTTTCTTATAACCCCTCTGCAGAGTCTCACGCTAAGCTCATTGACGAAGCTTACAAGGAAGAACTTGCCACCGTTGAGCGTGAGAAGGAGGAAGCTGCTCTTATTGAGAAATTTGGCTCCGTCGTCGAAGCGCGCAGACATATTGAGCGATCAGAATTTGCCGAAGGTATGATGGTCGGCGATGGCGAATCCGATGGCGAGGAGTCCAGTGGAGATCAGGATCTGCCAGAGAAGAAAGCTTCAAAGCGCAAGACCACCGCCCAGCGTAACCGTCAAGCACGACAACGTGCGATCGAAGAAGCGACTCGACAAGAAAAGGAGAAGCGTAAACTGGCCAACTCTGTTTCTTCCCTTGCGACATTCAAAAAAGAAGTTGAGAGGAAGCAGAAGGAACAGGCTGAGAAGGAGAGGATAGCGAAGCTTGCCAAGAAGGAAAAGGAGAGAAGAGGCAAGCAGGAGGGAGAGAAGGTCGGAAAGTATAGGGTGCAAAAGAAGAGGGTTGAAGTGCAGTTGGGTGAAGATTTGGCAGAAAGTTTGCGACAGGTTAGGCCGGAAGGCAACTTGTTTAAAGATAGATTCTTGGCTTTGCAGAAGCGAGCACTTGTCGAGCCTCGTGTTCCCCAGTTGTACGTGTATTTCCTATCATGATTTGTTATCATCATTGACTTTTCCTTTAGGCCCAAGAAGAAGGCTCTCAAAATCAAGGAATTCGAAAAGCACGCTTGGAAGCGCTTCCTATAGGTTGTCTACTTTTTTATATAGTTATCATACCTGTACATTTTTGGCCATGTCTGTACGCTATGCATCGCACCCGTTCGAACAAACAAAACAACATTTCAACCTTGTACATGTGACTTTCCGTACAGTAAGTATATCGTGAAAATGATCCGCATGGAACTGAGAAAGCTGTTATGATCGTACACGCAACTGCCTCGAATTAAGTCGTCCGCGCTTCGCCCTGCCCTTGCTCCTGCCCTTGCACGTCCGCGTTCTCTTCCCAGCCTGCTAATAAGTCCATTATTTCCTGATTTAGCTCCCCATTCAACTCTTGTCCATCATTTCCAGTGAACAGGCTATTTAGATCAAAATTGTCCACACCAATGGTTGTAGTATCCATCGACGACAGGAACGCATTAATGTCAAACTCCGGATCAAGATCAGATGGTCCTTGGGATTGAGGTCGATGTGTTTGAGGTTGCGAATGAGCCGGTGGCTGAATCGGATTGGGGTCAGGCGTAGCATGTGAAAGGTTGGGTGTCGGGTGTGATCCAGTCGAGTCAGGAAGCGCGGGGTTGGGCGTGGGATGCGAAGGAATTGGGGTCGGGTTGGCCTGTGATGAGGGTGTAGGTGCAGGATGAGGCGTGCTACTCGTGCTTCCATACCCACTTCCATGAGAGTGACCATGCCCATGTCCATTACTCTCCCCCATAATGGTCCTCGGCGAAAAGCCGAATACCTCGCTCGAAAAGTCTGATGGCGTACCCACACTCGCTCGCGTACTAGCTCTTGTCGCCATTCTCGGGCTCGGTGCAACACCGGTCTTGGGTTTATACCTCTTTCGTGGGCTCTCCATCGGATGACCGGTCATGCTTGATGAGCTGGGCGTATGTCCACCAATGTCACTGCCTCCAGCTCCACGGCCGGGGGCACTATGTGCCTGTGATGGGAGGGTATGGGGAGGAGGTTGAGGTGGATGTGACCGGGTGTTGTAATGGGAATGTGAAGATGAAGGAGGATGGTCTGAAGACGAACGCCGCTTTAAACGAGGAGAAGAACGTAGCCCAGAGGCAGGACCATCCGAGAAGAAGTCATGACTATGCCCGCGGCGCTTATGGTCCGATGCATTGGTGCTCTTGCCCGCGGTCGACGACGGCCCAACGGTCTGACTCCGTCCTAGGCCATTGATTGCAGCAGGTTTGGGATTCCACAATTCAGGAGGGCGCATTTTCTTGTGTTCGTTGAAGTACACCCCGCAATCTGTAAGTGATTGGTTAGTGTTAGTCATCAGGGGAGCTTTTGGCAATTTAAGGGAGGACGAAGAAGAAACTACGAACCATCGCAAACTTTTCTAGGTGGCCCGTCTTTCATCTTCCGAATCCTCCAGCAATCAGATTGCATTGTACCGCAATTACAGCATCCACCACCCTGTGCACCTGCTGCTGCTGACTTATTTTGTGTTACCGTCAACGGTGTATTAGGCTGTGGCAGGCTCGGTGTTGGAGTTGTTGGTTCTGTAGGTGAATCCTCTCTTTCAACTTCTACCTCTCTATTCCCCATTCCAGCAGCACCACTGCCTGCTCCTTGCCCAGTTTCATTTTTCTTCCCCTTATCGCCCATTAAACCCGAAAAGCTTCTCAATTGGGTGAATACGTTTGAATTATTCGGCACTGCTTTCAACAGATTCCTCAATGTCGGATTTGACGCTAAATGGCGCGCGAGTTCGGGTGACATCATCCCGTCTGCACGAAGAAGAGCGTGAAGATGTTTACGAGATGGGGTTGATGGAGGAGGAGATTTTGAACGAAGTGATGGGGGTGGGGTGATTTGGCGAGAACGTGTAGCAGCCGTCACACTGCTCTCCGCAGTGGGGGGATCTTGAGGATTGGTGATGGACTGGCCTTGCGGAGGCGGTGGAGGCGGTGGAATGGTGGATGATGCACGGCTTGAAAGCTGATTTGAATTTGAGGACCGGGAGTCGCCGGGGAAAGATGATGGTGGTATACCGGAAGACGAGGTTCGGTTGCCCATTGAAGATGTTGGTCTGCTTGAAGATCCGGTTTGGCTCTGAAGTCTTTCGATCGCCTGTGATTGCCGTTGAGATTGATTTTGGCCTTGGCTTGAGCCGCCGTTTTGTGGCTGGGCTTGAGACTGTGCCTGTGAATGGACTTTTTCCTTTGCCTGTCCAACAGGCACTTGTCTACCAACATTCTGTTGACTGGCAAATCTCCGCACAGCTGGGGAGCTCAAAATTCCGGGCGTGCTCGCCGGACTTCCTGCAGTACCAGTGCCTTTTGCTAGAGATTCTTCAAACTCTCTACGCCCTTTGAATTCTGCCTTGCCTTCGGGGTTCACTTGTCGCAGCGATATGCTGACTTCAAGTCCCCATCCCTTGCCATCATCTTCTCTCGATTGTGGACCAGCATTGGCAGCGGCCACAAGGCCTTCAAGCCCACCTTCTGGGGTAAATTGGGAACATGAAAACTCGTAATCCTGGACCAAACGCCCTTTGACGATTGTTGAACCCGGTGAAGTTTCAGAGAGCGCCCATGATAAAAAGCCTCGACCTGTCCACGAAGTTGACTCCTCTGAAGGGCCAAAAGCGCGTGGAGCTGGTGATCTTTGCGCAGGATCAAGGCTGTATACTGAAAAATCAAGTGAAGCTTGATTTGGGATACATTCCGGACTATCAAGGACTCGTTATTGGGGTTACTGTGCGAAGATGAGACTCAGAAACTTGCCTGGCAAAACAAATCGCCCTAGCAATGCCTTTCAAAAAGCAGCTACCCATTAATCCTTCCCTCCGATTTGCGGATCCTGATCTAACATCATAATGGACATAAACTTCTTGAAGATTGTTGAGTACCGTTACATAGGAATGGGGAGAAGTGTCGAGACTATACAGCACCTTGACTACTCTATGTCAGCCCTTTACTCTAAGGACCGCAGCGTTGACGTACCTGGAAGTTGATGTATCTTCCCTGGTGAAGGAGCCATTTCTTACTTATGCGGTAATGAGGATCGTTGGGAAAAGAGTGGTCCACAGCAAGAATTCGAATAAACGACAACAGACTGGTTGTTCAAGTTTGGTTAGTTGCTGTTGCTCCGTTGCTTCTCTTCTTCTATTATTTATCTCCGCTGACGGCCATGACCGCCGCGGACATGCGCGGCAAAGTCCGATTCCATGATGATGAGGTGGGTCGGGGTACCTACTACTAATGTAACATGTTGGACCACCGGGAGTGTCACTTATTACTACTGTTTAATTATTTTTAACATATGAAGCTCGTCTGAATAATAAGTGAAAATGCACGTTGTTGCATGGGGCTTGAAGGAAGGAAACAATAGTATACAGTTAAAGCGCTGCAGGTTCGACCAGAGATTCTCCGAATTGACCCGAAGAGGCGGAGCGGACAGACGGCTGAGAGCTAAGTTCTGATTGATGAATACCGAATGGCGGTTGGAGGAGAACTGCATAGAGGGAGGAGGGTGTGGCTGGTGGCTACTGCGTAGACGGTACTAGGAGTGGTGTAAGTACGTAGGTGGAGTGGAGGCGTGTGTGGAGGTGGTGGAGGCCGGAGTACATAGCAGATAGGAGGTGGAGGTGGAGGTGGAGGATTGCTATTCGTCCTACGTACGTACCATATTTACATACGTGTATCGAGTATACTGGCCAATGGCTTCCATCAAGATGTAGAAAAATGCTGTCACTGACCGACAGAAGGGGACGCGTATATATAAGGCAGCCTCTCACCTGCTTGCCATTCCCACCCATCATCCATAGATTGCTCAAACTGCGTACTGTAATTACATTAACGTCCCACTGCCACAACCAATCAACCATAGAATGTCCAACTCTATCCCTCCTCAGTTCACTGGATGGGCTGCCTACTCTCCTCAACGTGGAGACCAAATTGAACTCAAACCGCACAGCTACATGCCAAGGAAGTTTGAGGATGACGATGTCATCATCAAAGTCGAGTGCTGCGGTCTTTGCGGTGTAAGTGAGCAGACTTCAAACATGCGGGGCTTTTCTGACGCCTTGTCATGTACGTAGAGCGACGTCCACACGGTTCGTATGGAAACACCTGGCCCTACCATCACTGGTCACGAGATCGTCGGTACCGTTGTCAAGGCTGGTCCCAAATCTGAGCACAAAGTGGGGGAGCGCGTCGGTTTCGGTGGTCAGGCTGGGTCTTGCAGAAGCTGTGCTAGGTGCAAGGACGAGTTTGAAAACTAGTGAGTTCCTCTCGCCTAATACTTTCAACCACAAAATAATCTCACGCCGATACCCTAGTTGCCCCCAATCTCAAAACGCTTTCCTGTCCCCCCTTGAAAGTGAAACCCAGCCATACACCCAGGGCGGCTTTAGCGATTACTGTAACTAATCTCCGCTGACAAAAAGAAAGCCTGTGGCTGATCAATATTTTAATAGACCAAGCCAAGGGTCATTTTGCCATTAAGATCCCTGACGAAGTCTCTTCCGTCGATGCCGCCCCTCTTCTTTGTGCTGGTGTGACAGTTTTCACTCCCCTCAAACACTATAAGGCTGGTCCCAGCGTGAAGGTTGGTGTCGTCGGTATTGGTGGTTTAGGCCATGTGGGTCTAGTAAGTTGAGCCGTTCCCATCAATGTTTTTGACCCTGACAATCTGGGATTATAAGCAATTCGCCAAGGCCACCGGTGCCCATGTTACTGCGATATCCTCCAGTAGCAGCAAGCGAGATGACGCTGCCAAGCTTGGTGCTGATGCCTACCTTGACACCTCTGACGAGGAAGCTGTCAAGGCTGCTTTCAGCACTCTCGACCTCATCATTTGCACCAGTTATCAGGACAACATGCCTCTCAAGGAGGTTTACCTTCCTTTGCTCCGTCCTCTAGGTAACATCGTACGTTTTTCCACCGGCAGTTTCCCGGCCACTCACTAATACTACGACTCTAGGTGATCCTAGGTCTCGCGGAGTCCGGTTATCCTACTCTCGGTGTATGGGACTTGCTCGGTAAATCGGTCACTAGCTCTATGATCGGCTCCCCGAAAGATCACGCGGACATGTTCGCCGCTGTAGTCAAGCACAACATCCGCCCTTGGGTGCAGACTAGGCCCATGGCGGAAGCTAGCAAGGCCTTCACCGATTTCAGGAAGGGCGTTCCCAAGTACCGGTTCGTCCTTACTGCTTAATGCAGTCCCCGAAGACAGAGATGTAGTTGAAGTCAAGAAATGTTGTAGTCTGTAGTAGTCGTATGCAAAAGTGATGGACGATGTGACAAGAAGATGAGGGATCATGCAAGAACTTCTGGATATCATTTCTCTGTGCTCTGCCAGCAAGTCTGCGTTATTATTACTATTAACACTTGTGATGACCAACCAAAGTTCAGATGAGGACCGGAAGCTGCAGGCACTTTGTTGACGGTGAGGGAGTTTTTATTTCTACGTATTGTATATCAGACGCGAAAGTAGTGGTGGAAGCTGCTGGTTGAGTAAAAAGAACATTATCAGACTCATCCTCATAAATAGCCGGGCTGCCCAGGGCTGCCCCCGGAAATCTAAGGCGGCTGGCGGAAGCGTACCTTGCCTCCACCGGCAAGTACCGGCAATCCAATACCGCAGGCCTTCCGTATTTACAACAGGTACTTTTAAGCCATGCTTCTATAGTCACAAACCATGAGATATCTCCGCCTCCCTCTCCCTCCGTTTGCACATAATAATCTCGCCTTCTCCCCTTTTTACGATCATCATTTGGCTCTTGCTTCCGGTTCCAACTTTGGGCTAGTTGGCAATGGCAGGGTGCACGTCGTCAAGATGGACCAGCAGGTCGCGGGTGGATTAGGGTTGGTGAGAAGTTGGGATACAGCGGATTGCGTGTACGATGTGGCTTGGAGCGAGATACATGAGTAAGTTGCTCAGTTTGTGAAGATTATCTAGGAAAAGCGAAATGTTCAGACGGGAATTTGGGGATGCGTTACAGGCCATAGAAGACGTTGAAAGAAGGTGTTAATGATGGAGACGGCAGCGACTGACACGTATAATGACCATTCATTACTTATAGGAATCAGATAGCTGCAGCTTGCGGTAACGGTGCCATCAAACTTTTTGATCTTGCTCTCGAAGTAAGTCTTGTCGTCTCCCATGGGACTGTCATTTGAAGGTCGTCACTCTTATTTGTCGGTGGCAGGGATTACCTATACAAGCTTGGCAAGAACATACGGCTGAAGTCACGTCCATCGAATGGAATAACATTGAAAAGGCATTATTTGTAACCGGTTCCTGGGACCAATCAGTCAAAGTCGTTCGTCTCCACTTATTATTCGTTTCATGCTCGAAAAAGTCTAGGGTTAACAAAGACTTGCTGTCACCATAGTGGAATCCCAGTCGACAGTCATCAATCTTAACCATACCTGCCCATGCGGGCCAAATATATTCTTCCACTTGGTCTCCTCATTCGCCAACCATTATCGCTACTTGTGCTTCTGATGGGTTTATCCGGATATGGGATACACGTACTCTCCCCTCCTCCATCCAAGAAATCTTCCCTCCTTCCGCTGCTCCTAATCCAATGTCACCAAGCTCTGCTGGAGAAATACTTAGCTGTGACTGGAATAAGTATACTCCACAACTGCTAGCGTTTTCTTCTCAAGATGGAGGGGTCAGTACGGTGGATTTAAGGTATATATCTCGCAATGCAGAGAAGATGGCGGTAAGGCTAGTGGGAAGGCATAGTTTACCAGCGAGGAAAGTGAAGTGGGATCCGCATAATGGAACCAGATTACTGAGTGCAGGCTACGATATGACCTGTAGAGTGTACGTTCATTTCTCTTAGTTCGACGCCACCTGTCGACCCTTATGCTGATTTTGATGTAGCTGGCAAACTGATCTGCCTCCAGCAGCACCTTTAAAAGAGCTGTTTAACCATCAAAACCATACGGAGTTTGTAATGGCTGCAGACTGGGCCTTGTTTGACCCCGGATTGGTAGCTAGTGCGGGGTGGGACGGCGATTTGCATATGTATCGCGTCTAGCTGTTGTCAGACTAATGCTATACGAAAAGGACACCCGCCGCCGTCGCCACCAACAAGTATGAGTTATCGGCAGCTATGGCAATGTAAAAATCCTTTCACAGGAGCTTCAAGGGTATATAGGCATTGAATTGTCACGCCGCAACCGCAGAGGGAAATTAATACGGTGGTGGGTGGTGACGAACAGTCGATAAATAATTGTTGGTAATCAAGCTCCGTGAACGGCGAATGTCCTAGGTAAAGACTAGTTTATATTCAGTATTAAAGATGGGCGAAATGTGGCACAGCCTGCTGGTTTTATCAGCTGATTATCATTGTTCAATTTTTCTGCTTTTAGCATATTCGCATAGTTCGTTGCAGGGGCGTGCCCGAGGGTAGCAGAACAAATACAGATGCGGACAACGTAGATTTCTGATGAATTTCATTATTGGGATTAGATCAGAATGCATGATTTGGCAGGGGTAATAGAAAAAAGAGGTACATCTACTGTTCTTTATATGCACGTTCAAAGCTGTGTGCAAAATTACACTGATCTACGATATTTCCAAGATGATACTCAGCAATCTTTGAACACCATGTAGACCATACATATCTCCCCTGCAAGATAAAGCATGGCTCACAAAAGGATCAAATATCCTTCTTGACTTTCCTCTCAACTTCCCGCTCCTCTCTTTCCTCCACTCTCTTCGCATACTCTTGTCCGATTTGCATACCCATCACACCGAGAGTCAAAAGGCCGACAAGAGCGTTCCCAGCAGCAAGGACACGAACAGCTTCAATGCGCTCGTCAGCGGTAGGAGGAACGTCTCGTGGAGCTTGAGGAGGAAGAATAGTATACGAAGAAGCGACGGTTGACTCGTAGACTAGATGTTGTTAGTGACCGTTCAAGATTGTATGGGCAAAAGGGAACATACGGAAAGTCCTGAAAGAGTTGATGTGGACAGTCAAGTAAAGAACGACAGTCGCCAAATGCATGACTAAAGCCGCATCAGCACCCCAGCTTACTACCAGCTCTGACAAAGCATCATGGATCAAAAATGCCACAAGTTACAATTTACTCACCAATACAGCTGCCATCGAAGAAGACAGCACTCTCGCTCCACTTGTGAAGCTTGATGAGCAATACTACCAGTGGTAACCCAAGGGCAACGTGGAACAATGCCTTGACAGCACCAGGAGCTTCCCACCACATTTCATAGAATTTGTAGGCGTTATCGATAGCCTCGGGGGTAACAGGCTGGTATAGAAGGGGGATGTCGACCTGCAGAGTCAAGTGCGTCAGCCCATTTGCACTCTGAATCATGGTAAGGTAGTGCGTATTTGTATCCACATTGTTGTTGAAGGTATAACCCTGTCAGATATGCAGATGGAATCCGCAAACAGGATCGGATTCACTTTTTTTCAAAGCGACAACTTACCACTTGGGAGACAAAGACCATGCCCAACAGGAAGGCACAAGATCCCAGTACGGCCGATTGCTGGAACCCCATCTTGTATGTGACAATGTATACGTGAGGTAAGTTGAGCGCTGGGCGGGGTGTAAAGGAGAAGAGGGGATTGCACGCGGGGGCTGACCGACGATGACTGACCGGCATGCGATCAAGCGAGCAACGGATTGGCTTATCGCCTCTCAATATTACGTAATGATACCATACTCAAATGGACAAGCCTGCTGTTGGTTCGCCTGCGGTGTACTAGCTGTATCTATTTCTATCCATATCTCAGTTCATTCGTACAGATGTAACATAAAAAATGCTTGCATGGTAATAATATTTGGTACATGTTCGGGGACCGGCCGTTATTAGCCAACATCAACAAAAACACAAATGGAAAAAGGCTACTTACATACTTCAATATTCTCTTCGCTTCTTGTTGTTGCTTGTTGCTTAATCACTTATGTAGCCTAACTAGCCTCACTTGTCCGCAAAGAGATATATATAATTTTATCGGCTGCCGTGCTAAGCTTTGTTTGCGCATTCGGTTATATATGCTCCCTACTGGCCTCAGTGATAATAACAGCTTTACCTACTTGCTCGTAAAGGCATGATTGTACTTTTATCTCTTATTATTTAGATGCGATATATTACTATTATGTTGTACGCACGTTACTGACGACGGCGCCGACTCGGCCCTACCCAGCGGGCATTAAAAAAAGAGCCCTTGAAACGGGGGTACGGAAGACCGCTGGACCTCCTCCTGCTGGTTATTTATCTGATAACTATACTGGAGTTGTAGCCGGAGCCGCGGGTGGAGTGAAATGAATGGACAACGAATGCATTTATATACTCATATACTGAATAGTCATCAAATCCCATCTTCCTGTCCATCTCCTTGTTCCAAACATTACCATCATCTGTGCATATCTGCTGGCTCGATTGGTATACTCTTAATCCTGTATTTACTGTAACAGTACTGTAATCAAGGCCCCTTCTTATTAGTGTACCTCTCGTCAGCTTCTATCATCTCCCCATATCTTCGATCTCACTTCTCTGTCTCTCCTTTAGATACTCCGTCCGCAGCAATACAAGGACTCAACTCTGCCAATCTTTATCTCCATCTCCATACGACAGAAACCGTATGGCCAAGTCTGCGATGCGCACCGTCGTTGTCCTCGGTGCCTCCTACGGGGGTTGTCCGGCTATCAAGATCCTGGCGGAGAAGCTTCCTCGTAATTACAAGTTGATCGCTATTGATAGGAATACCCATATGAACCGTAGGTCTTCCCCCAATCTTATTATACCTTGACTTTTTCGAAAAATTCGTGTTCGAGATATAACAAGAGCTGATTCATTCATCCTATATCTAGATGTCTATACGTTCTCCCGCTTCACGGTCAAGACCAAACATGCTCCCAAGGGTTTTATACCTTACAAACATTTGCTCGACCCGCAACCCAAGCATGCGCCCGAAATAGATCTTTCAACTCCTCCTGAAACACCGCCCATCCATCCATCCGTGCTTAATCAGGAAGATGAAGTTCTAGCTGGAAGAGCGAGACATCAGTTTATTCAAGGTGTGGTCACCAAGCTATCTTCAAAGGAGATCAGCTTCGTTCGTCCTAGTGAGGAGGCCCGTCCGGACTTTAAAGGTGCCGCTGCGACTAACGTTGACAGCAAGGGAACCAATATGACGTACGGCGAATTTGACGGACCGGAAGAGAAGATTGAGTACGACTACCTACTTTATGCCCTTGGCAGTACCCTTCCCGATCCTGTTAACGTCTGGAAACCTCTCAGAGGTCAGCCACGGATTACTGGAGAGGAGCGAAAGCTAGGGAGTAAGAAGCATGGCTTAAGATTCATGGCCTTCCAATCAGAAAAGTTCAAGGCGGCGAATAAAATCTTGATAGTCGGAGGAGGCGCGTTGGGAATACAGTATGCGACTGACTTGAAGGACGTGTATCCCGAGAAGAAGGTTACTCTGCTACATTCAAGGACGAGACTGTTACCCATCTACCCTATCAAGCTGCATGTCAAAGGTAGACTCTTATTTCCTATCTCTTTTCCTCTATGGTTAAATGCTGATAGGAATGCAGTTATGGAAACCCTTACCAAAATGGGGGTCGATGTCGTGCTTGGAGAACGAGTGATGACATGGCCTGATGAGCCTGAAGTGCTTGATGGGAAGATCAAATATGTTACTACTGATAAAGGCCGTACATTCAAAGCAGACATCGTTGTAAATTTCCGGACCCTGCGTTCTCTCTTTTCCAATTCAATTCCAATAACTGATATATTAACCGCTTCAGCTGCCATGTACAGGCCAAAGACCCAACGTTTCCTTGATGGCCCAGCTTGACCCTGCACTCATTTCACCTGCGACCGGTCGTATTCGCGTGCTCCCCACTCAGCAAGTCCGTCTCTCCCGGCCAGCGTCTGTAGAAAACACGGACAAGCAATTGGCCAAATCATCCATTCCCACCGTAACGCCTCCATTGACCCCTTCACCTGCTACTTTCAATGGCTCCGACGAAGCTCAGCTACAAACCCAGAAAAATTACAACCACATCTTCGCCATTGGAGACTGTGCGCAGACTAAAGCTATCCAAGCTGGACATACAGCTTTTGGCCAAGGGGAAGTCGCTGCGAGGAACATTTTGAGGCTGATTGCGAAAGAAGAAGGAGAAGTAGAAAAGATAAATGACGGGGAATTGGAGGAATATGAAGCACCTAAGCCTGCTATCAAGCTCACACTCGGCATTGTAAGTCTTCCTTCATGATTTGATAGGTAGAGAAGTAGGAAATGGGGTTTTGACAGACGTCATGCAGAAAAATGGGGTACTGGTAGACGGGGAAAGTGTGACGCCTAGCGATACGGGCGAAGAAGACCTGCACGCCCTGCTCATGTGGTATGTCTTTACTTTCCTCCTGTCCCTTCTGTTGGCGAACAATGTTGATAGAAGAGGTAGGGGACTTCCTAATGCGATGGGGATGGACATCGACGAATAAATTAGCATTGTCGAAGAGATGAAGGCCCAATGTTGGTATTGTCATACATATCATGCATGTTCATGTCTCGTAACACACTTTGTATTTCGTCTTACATTCAGTTACCCCTGAAGAATGACTTCACGCGCTGTGCCTTAACTCTATTAAAACCTAGGCTTCTCACAGCAGTGCCGAGTGCTCCATAATTTCGCTTCCACATCCCTACCTTTGCTCTGCACTACTTGAAGCCAGCAGAAGCAATTCAGACGCAAAAGACTGTTTGAGATGAAACACATGCAGCCGCGGAAGGGCACGCAGAAATATAGACTTGAGTCATTGCAATTATTGCCACGCGCACATCATAAATGGCCGAAGTGTTTGTTGCTGTAGGGCGGAAAATAACGCCGTATTCATGATGGGGAATGGTTAATGGAAGATGGACGATGGTGCAATGCAAGGCCGATTCTTCGGGATGTAAACAAAACACTGCACATAGCCAGCCAGAACGAAGAGGCCCGGAGGGCAACAACAACCGATGATTATTAAAAGGAAACTTAATAGCCGTCGGTTAAAGGCGTTTCTTAGCTTCAGGGCAATAAGTAATCCCGAATAAATAACAATGATACGACTTTATATGCATACGTAACTGTTATGTACCCTGAAGGCAGGGACAATAACAACACGAAAGGATCGTACCACCTTTTTTTGGCGAGGCGACGACTCGCCCCTTGTGTACTTGTCAGTCAGCGTTACAGAGCCGGAGAGTGGTATTGTAACAGCATAGAGCACGTTTAGACAGCAGATATATACCCGCGGCCGCCTGGTTACCCCTACCACGCTCTTTAGCACCCCAGCAAGCATCCACAGAAAAAATCCGACGACCACCTTCGTTGACGGCCCGAGAACTCCCCTCGTACGACGGACATTAACCCCTGCTTCACTGTTTGGCGCTCCTTCCGGCCTGCTTCTTCCGAACGCGAATTTTTCCATGATAGCTGTTTAGCACGGCTTTCGCTATTTGCTTTTCCTCCCATTTTTATCTATCCGTCTGTCTCACAAGTGTCGACCCGATACTGTCCGACTATTTATCTCACGTCTCTAACGTCCAGCGCTTTACTCGGCCGACACCGCGTAGACTTGGTGGTACGATCCTCGCGATTCGCAACGTCCAAGTGCTTGTTGACAAACGACTTCAATACTACTTTTTGACTTGTATTGGATAAGACCACCTCTTGATCTTTTCATATCCGTTTTCGACCTTATTTGCGAAAACTTTCTACCTGCTCTTACACCTTCGTTGCCAATACACCATGGACATCATCCTCGAATACTCTGATGAGTACCTCCTCGACAAAGTCTATAACTTCCTCCTTCCCCATCCCCCTGTTCCCTCATCTCTCAAATCGATAAACACCACTGCTCTTCCGGAATCCTATTCTAGCTCAACAACCTACCACCCGTCTATTGCACCCACCTCCCTTCTCCCTCGCGACTCTATCATTCGCCAATCGATATCCCTTTTCACCGTCGCTCTTCTCGGAGCCTATGCCCTCTACTTCATCTTCTGCTCATTATCATACTATTATGTGTACGATAGAAGATTAGAACATCACCCGAAATTCCTTAAAGACCAGAAGAGGAAAGAAATAATCTCGTCCGTTGTTGCGGCACCGTGGATAGCGTTGATGACCTTGCCGTGGTTCGTTGCTGAGGTGAGAGGGTATAGCATGCTGTACGAAAACGTGGCAGATTATGGATGGGGCTACACCGCGTTGAGCGTGTTTATGTTCTTGTTGTTTACAGACTTTGGGATTTACTGGGTGCATCGAATTGAGCACCATCCGGCGATCTACAAGCACATCCATAAGCCACATCACAAATGGATCGGTCAGTTGTTTCTAACCTTCCGAGAAAGTGAAGGTCCTGTACTGATTCATCGGCTTTTTAGTACCCACCCCGTACGCTGCGCTTGCGTTCCACCCCGTAGACGGCTACGCCCAGTCCCTTCCTTACCAGTACGTCTCCTTTATCAATCCCTGCCTCTCTTCTCATCTGCCTTAAAAGCAGTATGAGCTGACTCGCTTACCTTAGTATCTTCCCATTCATCTTCCCTCTCCATAAATATGTCTATCTCGGCCTATTCGTCTTTGTCCAATTCTGGACTATTCTCATCCACGACGGTGATATGATCACCGGCCACATGTTGGAGAGGTACATTAACGGTCCAGCGCACCATACCTTGCATCATTTATATTTCACTTGCAATTATGGACAGGTACGTCTTATATCCTCATTGATATCCCACAAAATGTATTAGCGCTGATGTAAAGATGCTCCCTCTTTTAGTACTTTACTTGGGCAGACCAGTACTTTGACTCATATCGTGACCCCGCTCCTCAACTTGACCCTATCCATGAGAGTTTGAAAATGATGAGAAAGAAGGGACTGATAGATGAAGCTGGGAACCCTATTCCTCAGGCTAGACAAGGGAAGAAGGAACAATGAGTTTCATCTATCATTCAGGACACTTTTCTCGTTCTTTTATTATGAGAGGATTGTGGAAAGGTGAAGGGAGCGTTCATAATTAATGTGGAGTATGTGGAGTATAATGACCTTATTTTGTAACTTTAAAGTTAAAAAACCATGTGGTGGGAAAGGCTGGCCAAATTGGCTTGAGTAGGGAAAAGTTGAAAGAGACGGGAGAACGGAATGGAAGAGATAGGACGTCTAGATCTACGTAGAGATATAGATGAAATTTAGAGCTTTGTTTGCTTGACCTGAATTGCCCTGGCCGAATTGTGTTCCTGCTTGGCTTCTATTTGAATTTTCACCTAATTATTGTTCCCCCCTTCCTTTCATTTATCTTCGCACGGCAGGCTGGGCAATTTTTTTTTTTTTTTTTGAAAGGTGCAGCAATTTGTCAGTCGCGTTTCCCGCGCCTTCCATTCAGTCCCCATTTCGCCCATTTCCTAATATCCCGCTCGCCTAATTTTGGAACACCTTCGGTCTCGTTGACTCTATTTTAAATTCATGATCAATCCGTCTTTCCCTTGAACCTACTTGTTTCATATAAAAAAACCCGCAAGGGTCTACGCCCAGGCAAGATATCGGACCCACCTGTAGACTACTACGCCGTCCTCGGCTTGTTGCCCGGTGCCGATACGGGAGAGGTCAATAAAGCGTGGAGAAAGCTGGTTTTGCTCGTGAGTTGAAAGTCTCATTTCTTCTCTCCTTCAGACTCCTAATGTCACTCAAACTTACATTTTTGACGTAAAGCATCACCCGGACAAGAATCCTTCTTCTAGACAAAATCTTGCGACGGCGCAGATCAATCAGAAAGAGGACACAAATGGGAATGGGACGGAAAATCTAGAGACTGAAATGCTCAACGAAAAGATCCACCTCATCAATCAAGCACGCCTCGTTCTTACTTCCCCACAACTGAAAGATGAATGGCTGGCCTCTTTTTCCGCGTGGACACGCTCCTCCCAAGGAATGCAAGGTGTTCATGAAACAGGTGGCTCTTTAAAAGCAGGAAGTGGAGGAAGAGGACCACATGTCTTTCGGCATATTTCTCTGGATGAGTTTACGCCGCATTATGTGGATAGTACTGCAGGGAACGAGCACGAAGAGAAGGCGGAGGGGAAGGAAGAAGAAGAGGAAGAAGAACCGCAGTATTTTACGTACCCATGTCGTTGTTCAGGTCAGTTCGTGATCTCACTGGAGCAGTTGGAAGAAGGGGTAGAGGTTGTGGGCTGTGAAGGGTGTGGGGAGTGGGTGAGGGTAGGGTATGAGGTTGTGGAGGATGTTTAAGGGCGGTGCGGAGGAGTATGCGTGGGATGGACGGAGAGTAAACAATGCGATTCGATCCGATTATTAGTGATTAAGGGGGTTGATAACATACTGCATAGAACTTTTGGGCATGTTGAGGCTTTTTTGTTGTATGAACGGTCTGTAGTAATTTATTCTTTTCTTGAGATCCTTAATGAACGAGGGAAGGAAGGAACTGGGGGCGCCTGTTGTAGTTAGTTTGCCGAGAACCCCATGTCCAATGCCGAGGAACGATGCAAGAAAGGCGGTGGGCATAGTTTATACAGTAGCATCCATCATGGCATATACAGTAGTCAATCATCATCGAAAACGCGAGAATAGCGGCGGTGACCGATTTGATTCCTTGAAAAATGATGGAGATTAATTAGAAAGAACTAAGAAAGATTGCGAGTGGGTGGAGGGCTCGAGACGCGCTCGCGGGCCGCCTTCCCCTATCATTAGCGCCATTCATTCCGCCTTTCTTCCCAACATCCCTCTGTCCCTTCGCCATATCCAGGCGTTCAGGTGAGTACCCCATCCTCCGCGAATTGCAGCACAGACCACCAAGAAGGAAGGAAGGAAGAAGGAACAAGCTGATGTAGTGTGCTGGTTGACGTGTACTGTCTTCCTTCAGGAAGAAAAATTAGTGACAAGGCATCTGAGCGGGTTAGACACGCCGTACGGTGCAATACACGACGCCAAAGAAGAGATTAAGGGCTCTTTTGTAGGTGTTGCTAGCCGTGTTGAGGAAGAAGGTACATATGCTGACGGAGGGCACGTAGTGCGATAACTGTATAATACGCTATTGAGGGGCAAGTCAAAGTCTACGTAAACGCGGCACGCCGTACGCTCATCTATTCAGACACTCCATGTGAGATACTAACGCTCTCCTAGATGTCATACAACGCTCCAGGCGGTTGGGGCGCCCCGTTAACCTCTGGCAGCGATTATAATCAACCCCAGCAACAAGTTCATGGCGAAGACGATGGTGGATGGGGTGGACCTCCCGAGGAAGTCGAATGGGCCCCTCCCGGCGCTTGGCCTTCTGATCCCGTTCCGAAGCCTGCTCCAGCTCCTGTAGCTGAGATCAGTCAACCCACCCCTGTTCCAGAACCTACGCCTGCCGCAGTCCAAGCTGAATCAGTCAAGACTGACGCAAGCGAAACCCAAGAATCTGAAGATGGCGGCTGGGGTGGTCCTGCTGAAGTTGTCAACCCCGCTTCCGTCCCTATTCCTCCTTCCACAGCTGCGGCCTCCACAGCCTCCGCTGCATCCGTCTCTGTTCCTCCTTCTGATGTTGGTGCAGATGCGGGCGAGATCCAAGAAGACAATGCCGGCGGCTGGGGTGGCGAACCCGCCAAACCCTCTGCTGACAAAGAGGACGATTGGACCGCTCCGGTCACTGGCAATGTTGCTTCGAACGAATCGGGTGAATCTCAGCCTGTGCAGAAGGGCGTGAATGATGGCGGACGGAAGCAGCCTGAAGCTGAGCCTCAGCAAGATAACGCCTCGCCTGCGCCTTTGAAGACTAGCAACAGCGACAATGATGCTGGTGGCTGGGGATCTCCCGAGCCTCAACAGGCCATTGGCGGCTGGGACGCTCCCTCGTCCAATGACAACGCCGGCGGATGGGGAGAGCCTCAGCCCGCTGTTCGTGCGCCTAGTAGCCAGACTTCCAATTCTGGTGGATGGAACTCTCAATCCCAATCTACCGGTAATGGCAACGCCGGTGGTTGGGACAATACCGATACACAGTCTGTCCACTCTCAACGTTCGCAGCCTTCCGTTCAACCGGCACGTTTCTCTCAACAATCCGGCGCCCAGTCTCAATCTCGGTCAATCAACTATGGCTACGGTGGCGGCCGGGACGCTTCTGATGTGGGCGTGTATATCCCCGATGCAGTTGTGAGTCGGGGACCGTGGGACAGACCGTTTGTCATGCCGCAGAGCGATAATGGATGGGCCGGGTTTGCCGCGAGGAGAAGAGGTGGGGCAGCGGGAGGTGCGGGGAGGGGAGGGTATGGTGATATTGGAGGAAGACAGCCTCAGTCTCAGCCTCAGCAACAGCAAGGTGGTTGGGGCGCCCAACCTGTTCAGGCATCCGGTGGATGGGGTAACGAGCCTGCTCAACAAACATCCGGCGGATGGGCAAGTGAACCCGTCCAGCAATCTTCTGGCGGATGGGACGCCGAGCCTACGCGACAGTCCTCTGGTGAATGGGGAGCCGAACCTACCCAAACCTTCTCTTCCAACGATGCCGATGATGGAGGATGGGGTGCTGATCCCGCTCCTATCAAGTCTACTTCCTCTTCCGTCTCTGGCTCTGCGCCTGCGCCTGCACCTGTTCCTGCTCCAGCTCCTGCTCAGGCAGATGACAATGCTGGCGGCTGGGGTGCTGACCATGTGCCTGCTGCCAACGCCTCCAGCGACGATACCGGTGGCTGGGGTTCACCCGAGCCTGCCCAGAGGACGCCCAAGGCGAAAACTAAGGTTGTCGATGATGCCAGTGGATGGGGTGCTGAACCTGATGCTGTACCTGTCCAGACCAACCAAGCTCAGTCAAATGACGACACAGGGGGATGGGGTGCGGAGCCCGCTAGCAATGAAAGTGGCGATGCCGGTGGATGGGGCGATGCCTCTCAATCTCAATCCCAACCTCAATCCAATTCTGGCAGTGGCGGATGGGGTGACGATGCTCAATCCCAATCTCAGTCTCAGTCTCAATCTCAGCCCCAGTCCCAGTCCCAGAACAGCGGTGGATGGGGCGACGCGCCCGCTTCTTCGGGCGAGAACAACTGGGGCAGCCGAAGTGGGGGGGGGGCTTCCCGACAGCCTAGTGAGAGCGGGTTTGGAGGTGGTTTGCAAGGTGGATACAGTGGTGGTGGCGGGAGAGGCCGAGGCTTTGGGGGAGAGTGTCATCATTGTGGAAAGGCCGGCCATATCGTAAGTTTGTCCCATGATAGTCATAAAGGGTTCAAGGATTGTATCTGGGCAGTTGCTGATACATTGTCCATGAATAGGCTCGTATATGCCCTGACGCTGGATACTCTGGTTCTCTCGATGATTGTTTCCGATGTCAACAACCTGGTCACATGGTGAGCCTTTTTTGTTTAATTTTTTCATTCTACGGGAAAATTGGTCCTGATGTGCAATGTCGTGATTGTAGGCTCGCGAATGCCCCAACCCCTTTGGCGGTGGAGATGCTTGTTTCAGATGCGGTCAGGCTGGTCACTTTGTGAGTCTTTTCATGATGTAATGCTTGAATAAGTAGTGGATGGCCGAGCTGATCGATGGAATCGCGCTAGGCACGTGAATGTCCCGGCGCGTATGGTGGTGGCGGTTTTGGCGGCAGTAATGGTGGTTTCCGTGCCGGCTTTGCTCCTCCCGTTTCTGGTTCCAACGCTGTCACGAATGTTACTGGTGCCACTGGCTGGGGCTTCCGCAAAGCCTTCCTTTCCCAAAACCCTAATGCCGGGGAACGTAATCAGGACTCTTGGAATTCCTCCAACTCCAACTCTGGCGATGGTGGCGGTGGGTGGGACAACAGCAACGGTTCCGGTAACGATCGCCCTGCGCGCACATCATGGAAGGATGACGCCAGGTCTGGGCACAGCGCGCTCTCGCGTGACAGAGATCTCACTGGCCGGTCCGCTCATGAACAATGGGAAAGTGAGAAAGTCACTTTGCCCAAGCACAAGCAAGAGATTCTCGCTGGACAGTCATGGTTTGAGGGAAATGATGGCACGTCGCTCGCGGCTGAGGCGGTCGTGGAGGATGATAGCACTAGTAGCGGATGGGGCGCAATGAGGGCCGCGAAGGCAAACCAACCCAAGCCCAAGGCGGAAGACGACGACGGTGGATGGGGAGGAGCGCCTGTGCCTGCCCAGAACCAAGATGAAGATGATGGAGGATGGGGCGGCGCGCCTGTTCCTTTGTCTTCCCGCGGTAAAGAAGATGATGGCGGATGGGGAGGCAATGCGGGCAGCAATGATGGTGAATGGGGTGGTGGGCCGGAGGCAACTCCCAAAGCTCAGCCTGCGCGACTCAAACCCCAGCCCTCTGCCCAGTCTCAGCCTCAAACTGGCGGACGGGATGCGGAGCCGGTGCAATTTCAAACCCAAGCTAGCTCGGACGACAATGCCGGCGGATGGGGTGCCGAGCCTGCCAGTAACGGAGCGAACGACGATGCCGGTGGATGGGGTGCCCCCGAGCCTAAGCAAATCTCCCGCCCATCTAGCGGTGACGGATGGGGTGCGTCTGAGCCTGCGCCTGTGAATAATGGTGGTGGTGGATGGGGTCAACAGGGCGGTCGAGGTAACTTTGGAGGCAACGTCAGTAATCTTACATCCTTTAAAAGACAATAAATAGCTAACGTCGTGTAGGAGTCTTCGGAAACTTCCGTTAGCAGTCAGGCCGGTCGTCGCCCTGGTGTACGCACTCCTTGGGCTGAGAGGTCTGCTATGAGGGCTAACCAAGCTGGGAAGTGGGGCCACGATGGCTTTGAGCAGCTTGAGAGAGATTGGCAGACGCGCGGTCGAGGTGGCTTTGGTGGTCGCGGACGCGGTGCACGTAAGTATTTTGCTTTGGTTGAGGTTGTGTAATCACTTTGCTGAATGTAAGGTTTTCATCGAACAGCTCGGGGACGTGGTGGATTTGGCGATGGTTTTGGCTCTCGCGGTGATGATCGTGATAACTTCCAGTCTAGGGACAATGGATGGGGCGCTCGTGCTTCTGCCAGTGCTAACGATAATGGTGCTTTTGCCCCCTCCGCTTCCAATGTCAATGTCGGTGGATGGGACGCAGCTCCTGCGCCTGTTCCTGCTGCGTCCAACAATGATGATGGTGGATGGGGTAGTGCGCCTGCTCGTGTTCCTGCCGCTTCTTCCGATAATGACGATGGTGGATGGGGTGGTGAGCCTACTCGTGTCCTTGCCCCTGCCCCTGCCCCTGCCCCTGCTGCCCCGTCGAGTGAGGATCATGGCGGATGGGCTGGTGAACCCGAAAAGCACAGTCCTGCTCCTGCATCCGTTGCCCCCGTCCAGGAATCTGTATCTGCCGATGGCGACGGTGGATGGGGTGGCGAACCAGAGAAGATTGAGGTTGCTCGTGGTCCTGACCCCACTCCTGTTTCTGCTTCAAAAGAGGAATCCAAGCCCGAGGAAGATGATGGTGGATGGGGTAATGAGCCGGAGAAGGTCGAGGCGCCTGTTGCGCCCCCACCTGCGCCCGTTGAGGAGCCCAAGGCGGAGCCTGAAGATGGCGGATGGGGTGGAGAGCCTGAAAAGGTCGAGCGACCTCTAGAAAAGCGACCCGTTGAAGCCGAGCAGCCAGAATCGAAAGCTGACGAGGGGTCCAAACCCGTCATCAAGGCTACAGTCAATCCCGCTTCCGAACTTAAGCCTTCCTCAATCGCAGGTTCAGCCAAGGCCGAGTCTGTTTCTTCCAAGCAAGACGCTGAGCATCATACTCCCAAGTCGGTCGCCTCTAGTCTCCGGGAGTCCTCTGCTCCTCCTTCCCAAGGCGCTTCCTCCCCTCAACCGTTTGCTCAGCCGTTCACTCCTCGAACTGTGCAAAACTCGCTCCTTTTCGCTAGCCCTGTGGAGCGCCACATCTCCCCAGCGCCTTCGATTGTGAGTGCCGGTTATCTCGACGGCCGAGCATCGCCCTTCACCCCGGGCTACATTTCTCCTCTTGCCGCTCCTGGGCCTTACGCCATCCCTGCTGCCGCTATCGGTGTCCCTCCTGTGCCTGCTTACTCGGCTCCCATTCCAGTTATTCCAGCAGCTGTGAGCCCGCCGATCCAGCCTTCCGGCCCCCCGCGGTACTTTGAGCCTGCCAAGTCCGACTCTCGAGTTTCCATCAAGACACCTAATGGCGCACCTGTCATATCACCTGCTGGATCCAATGCATCGCTACCTACAAGCCCGCCCGTTGCCCATTCTGGGTACTATGAAGTCCCGCATGTACCTATCGGGCAAGAAGGCTACTACCACCAGGCGATGAACCCGTATGACTCCATGTCGTCACATGTCAATGTTCCTGTTGGCGTGGCTGAGCAGGGTATGTCCGGCTTTGTGGAAGGTCCTGATGGGGCTTATTACCCCGTCAGTCAGCAGGCTGGGTATGGATACCGACCATTTGGATACGGTATGTGAAGGGGGGATGGCGGTGCAGAAAGCCAGATGTGAGGTAAGAAAGATTAAAAAGGTGTCAGTGATGTTTAGAAATTTGGGAGGATCAGAACTTTGGATGAAGAAGGTATTTTGATAAAATTAAAATTAAAACGTTTTCTTTATTTATTTACAATTTTGAAGCATAAGCATAAGGGGGACATAGAGATGTATGCATTTCGTTCGTGGATCCTACGTAACATTTCCTATCCAGCTCCCTTTTTAATATATACTGCTTCATCATATGACAACTACTTGTAAGAGACTTCTCATTACTTTAACACATGCTAGATTCTAAAGCCTGGGGTGATTCGGATAGGGATATCTATCCATCTCATACTTTCCATCGTCTACCTAACAACCAAAGCCCTACACTACCCACGAAGCACGATACGGCGCAGACGGTAAAGGTTACTCTAAAACAATGTGTACCATGGCATTCTGTCTGAGAACCTGAAGGGATGGAAAGGAGGGCGTAGAGGTACTGCGGTTTCCATAAGATGATAACCCAATGATGTCAAAAAGGGGAAAGAAAAAACCTACGGAATAGACGACAGATCCGAGTGCAGCGAAATACGAAATCATACCCCATGCTAAACCAAAGTTTGTCGGCCCGAAATGAAGTGATACGATCGCGGGCTTGAAAAATAAGTTTTCAAAAAAAAAAAAACATCCCGTCGTCAGCTCGAGAAAAGAAGAAGATGAAGAAGAAGAAGAAAAGACGCAAGGGGACATACAGTAAGTGTGAACAATGCGCCATACATCCCCCCCACACCTACACTAAGCACCCACAAGCGCTTCTCCCCATTTTCCCCTTGTAAACCGGCTGCGGCAAAGACGTACACTGCGCCGAGAAGGAGGGCACAGGTACCCGTCATGGCCGCTCTGCTCATTCTCACTTTATTGATCTGTTTCCATAGGTGTGGCGGTTGAGGGTGTGCCCTTTCTCTATCATCTGCGCCGCTTGCACCCCCGGCCGCAATCGCATGATTGTCTTCATCATCGTCATGATCTTGTGGTGGGGGTGTAGATGCAAAAGGATCGTCTTGGTCTGGACGGTAAGCTGGGTTGGGAACAGCGGTAGGCGGTGGAGAGAGGTAATCTGCTAATAAACCTGTAAATAGGCGAGAGAGTGTGGAGGAGAGGGAGATGAGGAATACTTGTGTGTTCCTCTGCGCCAAGGGGTTTGTATCGATGTCGTAAGGGGTGAAGAGGGAAAAGGGGCTAAAGAGAGATGTAGGTGTAGGGAGGAGAGAAGTGAGGATCGAACCGATCGAAGCGATTGTCATTTCCCCAGGGCCGATGACGAGTGCGACGAGGATACCAAAGATCCAAAATCCTTGCCAGTCGACTATCAAGTCGCGAACACCCCATTGCCCTGCTTCTGGTCCGGTGCTGTGAATGTTGGACAGGTGGCTAGGTTTAGAGGAATCTTCCACCTCGCCGCCGTCGCCGTCGCCGTCACAGATAGAAGCGTATGACTGTTCGAGGGCTGGACGAGCGGCTTCGGGGCCACCGATAAGGAGGGGCGTATGTTCGGATAAGTGGAGGTATTGGCTGATAGGCGAGCTAGGTTCTGTGTCTTGATCTTGTCCTGGAGATTGAACGCCTTGCTCTAGTGGTGGAAGAGTTGTAGGCTGGATGATACGCATAAAGAGGGCGCCAAAGAGGTTGATACCGGGAGATAAAAGTCCTAGGAAGAATAAGAACTTGACCGGGTCGAGGTCGCCGGTGGAAGGGGAAATGAAGATAGGGAGAGACGAAAAGGAGGAGAGGGCGAGAGAGGAGAGACCGATGAGCGAGAGTGGGAGCGAGAGGGATAGTGTAGGGTGGGTCGGGAAGGAGAGGGATGCTTTTAGGAGAGGTGTGATTCAGCTTTATATGCGGCGGAAAACTGTACCGGGACGTACCGCACGTGAGACAGGCAAAGTAGGAGCCGACGGTGGCTGCGCCGACCAGGAAATATGCGGCCGTAAGCCATATATATAAAAGGGGTGTCTCCGGGGTGGATTTGGCAAGTATGGCGGAGAATGACAGGTAGCCAGCTGCGCTCAGACAGGCCGAGACGAGGGAGCCTCTGTCCAGCGTAGCAGACGTCAGGTACAGAGTATGGTGGCACACACAGCCAAACACCTACATCCTTGGGCCGTATTTATCCGTAAGAGATCCCAGCGGCGCAGCCATGAGGTATACGCCTACGATCCC